>NC_041393.1:649769848-649798276 GCF_002162155.2 Triticum dicoccoides
TGCCCCGACCACGCCGCCGTCGCCACCCTGTACACCGACGCCGGCGCCGTGCCTCTGCCCCTGCCCCGACCACGCTGCACCTCTCATTGGTCAGGCCGGCGCCGCCCCCCGTCCTCTCCTCTGTTTTTTCAGATTATATGTATATATGATTTTTTTCCAGATTATATGTATATGTGTGAGTATATGTATGTGTGTATATCTGATTATATGTTCTTTCTTTAGAATTTTTGTTCATATATATGATGATTTGTTTTTTGCCTTTTTATAAAAATGTATATATGTTTGTATGTTCTCTATGCATATAAAAGTTAGATTTTTAGTACATTTGGGTACATTTTAGGTTAGTTTTATCTATATATGTTCTCTGATTTAGTACATTTTAGGTTAGTTTAATTTTTAGAAAAGTTTTATATATTTAGGAAAAGAAGGAAGAGAAGGAAGAAGGAAGAAGAAGAAAAAGTTTTACATGTGCAAAAGTTACATTTTTAGATTAGTATTATAGATCTAGCTAGGAAGATAAGGAAGAAGAAGAAAAAGAAGGAGAGGAAAAAGGAAAATAAGAAGAGGAAGAAAGGAGAAGAAGAGGAGAGGAAGAAGAAGAGAAATAAATAAGAAGAGGAAAAAAGAAGAAAAAGAAGAGGAGAAGAAGAAAGGAATAGAGGAGAAAGAAGAAGCGAAAGAATTTCTTCTTTCTCCTCTATTCCTTTCTTCTTCTCCTTTTTCTTCTTCTTTTTTTCTTCGATTGCTTCTCTTCTATTCCTTTCTTCTTCTTCTCTTTTTATTTCTTCTTTTGTCTTCTTATTTTTTATCGGGTATGTCGTTGTCGATATACCCCCTCCCGAGAACTTCAACACGAGGGGGGGGGGTACCGATATACCTTATTCCCGATAACATTATTTTCCCATGTATATGTATGTCGCATCGTTGTCGATATAACCCCCTCCCGGATAACTTCGACATGAGGGGCGGTCGATATATATACCCCCTCTTCGCACAAGGAAGTGATGTCGTTGCGTCATTTCTCAACGACACCGGTGGTCAGGAAGGACTGGGTGAAGAAGAGGGCTATGTTCATGATGGCTCCGGCCCATTAATGCCGGTACAAGAAGAGGGCTATGTTCATGATGGCTCCAGTGACCCAATGGAGGTACAAGAAGGAGACCGTGCTGACTGCTCCGGTGAGCGAACCGAGTCCGGCCAGGTATATATATATATATATATTAGTTAAGACCGTGCTGACTAGTTAATTGATGCATTCATTGTTTTCATATGTACACATATTAATTAACTCTCGTCTTTCTTCTTTTTTCTCTAGCCCTCCGGATCGAGCTCAACTTCGGTAAAGAAACAAGGCCCGAAGAAAAAGTTGCGCTCGGATGAAAGGTTTGAGATCACAGCAATCGCGCGTGATGGCTAGCCGATTGAACCCATCCGGACAAGGGATGCATTTCGTGCTCAGTGCGGGGTTCTTGTTAGGGATAAGATCCCGATCAGTATCCAGCAATGGTTAAAGCCAAAGAATGAAGACCCTGAGGTGCCGACGTCTTATGTCTCCGATATGCAGAAAGAACATCTTTGGACAACGTTAAGGCAAATTTCACCCTACCGCCAGAGGAGGATCCAGAGAAGCTAGTTAAAGAGGAATTAATCAAGTCTCATGCTCTTAAGAAGATGGCAGAACTATTCAGGAGGTGGAAGAATGAGCTGAAAACGTTTATCGACAAAGAAGAGACACCAGAATTCACCGGCCGGTTTGAGAAGATCAAAGATTAATGGCCTGTATTTGTGGCCCACAAGACATCGAAAAAGAGTAAGAAGATGTCAGCAACAAACAAGATTAATTCCGCGAAGAAGAAGCATCACCATCGCACAGGGTCAGGTGGTTACCTCAAAGCCCGACCTTTGTGGGACAAGGCTGAGAATGACCTGATTGCTAAAGGGGTCGAACCAGAGACATTGAGATGGCCAGACCGTTGCCGGACTTGGTTCTTCGGGGTTGGCGGAACCTTGGACCCTGTATCAGGGAAGTGCGTTGGACGGAAGAGCAACTGCGAATACCCGTCAGGAAGCTTCGGGAGTATATCGAGAAAGCGCAGGAAGGGACGTTCGTTCCAGACAGAGAGAAGGACGAGCTCACAATGGCCCTCGGGAATCCTGAGCACCCTGGACGGCCTCGAGGCACGCCATGCTCCCTTCCGTGGAAGGCTGGGTTTCCGGACGCAGGGGGTTACAAAACCCAGGAGAGGAGGAAGAAAGTGGAGCATAGCCAACTGCAGGCGCTGCACGAAAGGGTACAAGGGCTAGAGGAACGAGAAGCAGATTGCAGCAAACGACCTGCCGAAGCTTCCCCTGAAGCTACCCCGCCATCTTAGCGGAGAAGCAGCGTGGCTTCCACCGAGCAGACTCAGCAGCTGGAGCCTGTCTTCACGGGCTACCCCGTGGATGCTATCACAGAGTCTCAACATTGCCACCTTATGATGTGATGGATGACATTGAAAGTCAAGGCGGCTGTTGGCTCTGTTATACCTAATGCACCTGGCTCAACCTACCACGACCAGCCAATTCTAAAAGGATATGCTAGGGTGATGGTGGATCAAATAATGGATGGATTTGAGGACCTTGAGCTTGACCACCCTACGGGTGAAGGGGAGATTCAGCTGGGTTCTTCTCTGAAGACTCCATGCCTATGGCGGAAGGAGCTCATCAACCCTCCGAACTGGACGCCTCCGCCTCCTCCTCCTCCTCCGGCGAGTCAAGGCACTCTGCCTCCTCCTCCGCCTCCTCCGGCGAGTGATCAAGGCACTCAGCCTCCTTCTCCGGCGCGTGGCGGCACTCCGCCTCCTTCTCCGCCTGCGCCGGCGCGCCCGAGCAGCCAGCTGCCTCCTCCTTCTCCGCCTCGCCAGCAAGGGCAGAAGAGACCCGCCGCCGCCCTGGCTGCTCCTGCGCGTCGTAGTCCTTCTCCTCCGCCTCGTAAGCAAGCACGAAAGAAGACATCCGCAGCCGCTCCGTCTGCTCTGGCGTCTAGCAGTATAGCTAGAGGCGGGAGGCAATACAGATACGGTCCATCTCTCAAGCCTCTAGAGAAGTTGCCGTACGAGAGGAACAAGGAGGAAAACGTGAAGATCGTGCGGACCGAAGTGAAGGACTTCTTTGAAGGGTTGAAAGCAAAGAGACATCCACCTCCGGAGGAGAAGGTAGATCCGGTGAAAGCAGAGCGCACTATCGATGCCCTAAGGAAACCACCAAAGTCTCCGCCGAGAACCAACTATGAGCGCATTACTGAATAGGCATATCTCCAAGCGGAGCAGTCGGGAAGTACTGTCAGTGATCAAAGGTTAAAAGAACTAGCAGCTGGGAAAAAAATTGCCCATCTCGGCGAACAAGCAAAGCAATCGTGCCCCCCGCTCAATGTGTCTAGCGACATCGTCGCTAATGCTCCGGGGACGGTGCCCGGTTACAACAATCTTAGAGATTACCTGCCTGACGATGTACATTTTGATTTCTTGGAGGTGAACGAACACAGATACGAGTACGGGATGAAAAATCTCTAACAACGATGATGCGAAGATTCCATAATTGGTACATGAAAACCTGCAGAGAGTCTGGGGGGACGAATACTTTTTATCTGAGAATTTCAGAGGAGCACGACCTCGTTGGAACTGATCTGTTGCCTGTTCCATTTGAGGAGTTCTTCGAGTTCTTCAATCAAAAGACCCTCGATAAATTAACGATCTTTTTCTACTGTCTGTAAGTACTATTTCTGTCATTAAGTCTCTATATATAGCTCGGCTCTTTCATTGCATGTATTTATAATTAATTATCCTCACTATATTATGCAGATTGAAGATCGTCGAGTGCAAAAAACAAGAAATGTATGATATTGGGTTCATTAACACAAATATCATAGATGAATTTCAGGTTAAAAAGAAGGCCGAAGAGGCCGAGGATAACTTGCTACAATCGTTGATGAAAAATCAAAACAAAGATTTAATACTCTTTCCTTACAACTTCGCGTGAGTGTTACTGTCGTGTGCATATTCGGTTTCGCTTATTACTCGAGCGAGGTTATAGTAATGTAATTGATGAGTTATGCATGCGTGCGCAGTTTCCACTATGTTCTTCTGGAGATTAAGCTTGAGCGGGGACTAGTAACCGTCTTAGACTCGAGAAGAAAAGATCCCGAAACCTATGCGGACATGACTAAAATGCTCAACAAGTAAGTTCAATCGATCATTATCGCACCATATCGGCAACTTTTTGTTCATTTCCTGTTGTCTCAAGTAATAATAATTATTTTCTTTGTCTTGCAGGGTTTGGAAACAGTTCACCGCAGAAGCTCCGGGACTGCCGAAGGAGCTACGATATACATATCGGAAAGTAAGTACTACTAGCTAGCTAGTTGCGCGCATCTCCCATTGATTCTATAGCTATACTTTCATCAATGCCATTTATAATGCTTCATTATCAGTTTGATTGGCCTCTATTTCTCGTAAAGTGCTTGTGGCAGGAACCCGGAAATGATTTCTGTGGATACTATGTGTGCGAGTTCGTCTACAATGCGACTTTGAAAAATAAGCGGGGCTACTCTAAAAGACAATATGAAGTGCGTAAGCAATAATATTCACAATTTCATTTTATTACACCATCATTTCTGTTGAGTTTCATTTATATATATGTATTAACCCCCTTCTTCAAATTAGACGTGGCAGATGCGGAACGAACTCCTACCACAAGATCGTATGAAAGCAATTCAAGAGGAATTGGCGGGATTCTTTCTTGACCATGTCATCAATAAAGCCGGAGAATACCATGTGGAAGTTGATTTCAAATGCTAGGGGATTGTAAGAGATCTTACATATTGTATATATGTATGTAGCCAGTAGCGTCGGATAGATAATACGAAATCTTGTTGTTCGACCAATCTCTCGGAGAAGGAGAGGTCGATCGATCACTTCTCTCGGTATGCATGACGAACTTCTGTACTTAATGGTTCCCTTCATTTTCTTACTAGCTAGCGTGTCGAGGGCCTCTCTATGTATAGTACGTAGCGTCGACCAAGCACGGACATAAGAGAGGACACTTCTCTCTATTAATTAGCTATCTAGCTAACACAATATATGAAACACCTAAATTAACCCCCCAACCCCCCCCCCTTTCAAAAAAAAACAAAAATCCCAGCCCCTGAAATGCTGACGCGTGGATGCCTTTTGGTCCCGGTTGGTGCCACCAACCGGGACCAAGGGCCTCCTGCCTGGGCTCGCCGCACCGGCCACGTGGAGGCTCATCTGTCCCGGTTTATGCAAGAACCGGGACTAAAGGTATAGGGCATTAGTACTAACACTTTAGTCCCGGTTCAAAAACGGGACTAATGGCCCTTACGAACCGGGACTATAGGTCCTTTTTCTACTAGTGTGGTATGTGTTTAGCATATAAAAATTATTCAAGGTCAACTGACAAATTATCAGTCGCTTCACCTTGAAATCTCAAAATCTAGATTTTTCCTTAGGGAACATTTTTGTGAAAACTTCTCAAATTTAAGCACAACCTGTAAGGATCATATTAAGACACCATGCTAGGTTTCATGTTATTTAGAATTCATTTTTTTGCGGGGGCTTTAGACTTCTGTTGCATTTTTTAGAATTAAAAAGATCAATATGCTCCATGTTCCACCGAGTCTTGGTGCCCTGATGCTTATAATTCCTCTTATTTTATTGTATAAGGCTTAAACATAGACTCAAGAACACACACTATTAGGGAAAACCTTATACATAGAATCTTACCAGTAGCGCGGGACAAAAACAAGCGCTACTACTACTTACCACTAGCGCATGGCAAACAAACGCGCTGCAGCTAAGTTTATAGCAGTAGCGCGTAGAAGCGCTATAACTACAATTCCCCCACTGTTCTCGCCAGGTTACCAATAGTAGTAGCGAGCTTAAGCAAAGCGCGCTGCTGCTAAGGTCGTTGTAGCAGCGTGTTTTACGCAAAAAGCGTTACTGCTAATGAAAGGAAAAATAAAATAAAAAACATATAGAAAAGTAAATGAAAATGAAAGAAATAGAAAAAGGGAAGGAAAAAAAAGAAAATGTGAAGGAAAACAAATAAAAAATAAACATAAAGGAGATGGGCGTAGCAGCAACATGCTTTCAGTACATGCGCTATAGCTAACTTAGCAGTAGCGCGTTTTGTCAGCCAGCGCTATAGCTAAGTTAGCTATAGCTAATGTAGCAGTAGCGCTTTTTCTGAAACGCGCTACTGCTATTTTTGACTTAACCGCACGGTTCTTCTTCCCCACGGCCACTTCTCCCAAATCCAACTCGTCTGCTGTCGCCGCCGCCGTCGCCCTGCATCGTCGTCAGCCGCCGCGCGCTCTCCCGTCGCCCTCCGCACGCCCTCGACGTCGCCCCCGACCCCAACCTCGACGCCGCCCCCGACCCTGACCTCGACGCCGCCCTACATCGCCGTCCTCCGCCGCCCGCCCGAGCCCCGACCCCGACCTCGACGCCGCTTGCCCTTCCCTCGGCTGCTCCCTAACTCCGTCGGCGCCCGAGGTGAGCACGCCTACAACTCCTCCTCCTCCCCTACCTCTGCCTAGCTAGGGTTCTTAGGGTTCATCAAATTTTAGAGTGCATCAAATTAGTTAGGGTTCATCAAATAAGATGCTAATCAAGGCAGTAGTTGTAGATGCTTAATTGTAAACTAGATGTTAATTAGGGCAGTAGTTTTAGATACACTTAATTAGTAAGAAAATTAATAGAACTAGTTGAAATAGTTTATTTTTAGTAAGAACTAGTTGAATTAATAGAACTAGTGTATTTTTAGTAAGAAAATTAATAGAACTAGTTAAACTAGTTTATTTTTAGTAAGAACTAGTTTATTTTTGTTTATAGTAAGTGTTTAGTTGAATTAATAGTAAGTGTTATTTTTTAGTTAAAGCAATTATTCCCGCATTGACGTCGATGATGCCTATCCCGCATCCTCGTCGTCGACTCGGCGGAGGACGCCTGCTTGATCAGAGGGACCATGTCCGAGACTGGGCTCCGCCGGGCTGGTACTGAGAGGTGCTACCTACCTGGGGGCGCAACTTGGTGAGGAGTCAGCCCGTCATTGACCCGAACCTTCTTTGGTGGCGGTCGCGTGGGCCAGTGATGGTGCAGAGGCTTTCGTTCCCTGCGGAGGTGGTACATCACCGTGTCAGCGAGGAGGACGAGCACATCCTTTGCTACATGATTGCGTTGGAGGGCAGGTTCTCCAATACCTAGTAGGTTCTTCAGGGATCTCACTGGAGCTTTGATCCTGTGATGGTTCCTTCTCTTTGGGTGTCCACCGCCCGCGCCGATATCCGTCGTTCGCTAGGGTTTTAGATGTATTAGTGATGTTATATGTATGATATTATTCGAGATGTATTAGTGATAATATTCGACGATGTACGGACGCACAAGATGATTTAGTTTTGCTTATTGAATGCGTGCTAATTTGAATACTAATTTATTTTACAATTTGGTTTTGCTTATTGAATGCTCAAATTGGAGAAGTACTCCTATTTTGAATGCTCAAATTGGACCCAATATGCAAGGCGTATGCATTTGATTAGTTGATAGCTTATAGGGTTTTTGTTTTTGCAGAAATCAAGGAGCCCCTCCATCATCCCCGCCATCGTCCGCGGGGACGACCCCCTCCGATCTCGAGGTGAGACCAGCCAAATCTTCATGTCAATACGAGTCCTATAAGATATTTTGAAATGTTTTTGTTCATATTTTCAACCATTGAAATGCAATGACCATCAAGTTTGAATGCACATATGATGTAGATAAAAACATGTATATCTTGTGTTACTCAAATAGGATATGTGCTTACCCAAGTGGCCGGTCATATTTGTAGGTTACACCTCCGAGTGGCCTATGTTTTGCTAGAGTGTTGATTAATTTTCGTTCTGGCAAATTTCAGGCGCTCGATATGTCTTTTTTTAGCAAAGGTCATGCCGGATTTTCCGTGAATTTTGGCATGACTTGTGCTAGAATATATATGTAGGAAATATTGAGTGGCTTGGATGTTCTAGAAAGATAATTAAACGATATTTCAGGTTAACTTTAAGTCTCTCGAGGCTTCACCATATATGAGAGGACGAATAATCCCGACTGTTGTCGTGGGGGTCGTTTCTCCTTCTTCTCCTTGTGCTAGACCTTTGTTATGCACTAGGGGAAGGAGGAGTAACGACCATCACCGACGGTCATAAATGTCAGAGAGGAATCGGTGAGAGAGAGTCTCCACCATATATGAGAGGACGAAGAATCCCGACTGTTGTCGTGGGGGTCGCTTCTCCTTCGTGATTAATAATAATGATCTAATTTAGTTTTTGTAGTACATATATTTAATTGTACAAGTTTAATCTTTGAATTATGAACATAGGAAATGTCGTCGTCGGACGACGAAGTCTCACGGGGGAGTGCGACTAGTGGAACGACGACCGAGGTTTGTGCGACAGGCCTCACCTGGACGAAGATCGGCGCTTCAACATTAAGCTCCAGGAGACCTTCGATGTTAAAACGGTACGCAACGACGACAAATGTTTTTTTCGTAATTAAGCACGACTTCAACTATTTCAACGTGTAATTTTCATCTTTTATAATTCGAATAGCTTATCCCATGCTATGCAAGACGCTATGTCTTGGAGAGGGTGGATTTTGAAGGCCATGAAAGTTTCGAAAGAAAGAAAATTCACCTAAGGACCCATCATGGTATGGATTTTGAAGTAAATCTGTATAATTCAGAGAGCGTAACCCATTTTGGTTTAACAAATTGGGAAGCACTTTGCAAGATGTATGGTTTTTATGAGGGTATGCTTGTCACCATGGATGTTGGTGATCCTGACATTGACCAAGACAATATGGACATTTGGGTCCTTGTTGATATGCTTCCAATTATACAACTATGTGAGTTTCTCAAACATAGTTATTAACTAATTTATATTGTTTATTTCAAAATAGTTGACAACTTATTTCCATTGATAGCTTATTTTCATTCTTCAAACAATGCGCGGAAAATGGTAGACAAAACCTACTACACCGATGGCTCAGAATTAACTTATCAGGAGAAAAAAAATCATCTGACCGCATTTTGTACTGATCTTGAGAATTACAATATCTATTATAAAACTCCTCCACATTATGGTCAATACGTGCCACTGGTGCATGTGTTGAACTACGGTAACATCCATGGAGATGCCATGGTAAGATTTTTTACTATTACGACATCCGTGCATCTTTTGCATAAATTCTTCTAAAACTGAACTACATTGCTAACTATGAAGTTATTACTATGTTTTTCAACAGAAAATCCCGAAGGATTGTGTGCCTCATTTGATGTTTCAGAATGGTTGTCTTGATGTTTTGAACATACAGCCAGGTCATCCTACGAATCACACCTATCCATATCGGATTTCTAAAACCGGTGAAGACATGATAATCGAAGAATGGAAAAAATATATAATCAGTCTTAGGGAGCTACTTGGAAGCAACGTTATGCGAAAGGCAAGAATTGGAGACAGGATAATCTCCATTCTCCATAATGGAGAGTCAGGGCCTATCTTGTTTTATGCTATTTTACCTAAGAGAATGTAGTAGATCCTATGAGAGAGAAGTAGGTCCTAGGTACAATGTTTATTATGTGGTACAATGTGTTAGAGTTGATGATGATGAGGAGGAGTTGTGATTATGACTAGTGACCAACTTGCTATGTGATGTCTCATTGATGAAAACGATAATCATGAGGAGGTGTTATATGACAATGATGTATTATGATGATAAGTTGTTAATGATATGATGATGATGATGATGATATTTATTATATCATTGGATGAAAGAACCGCGGATTAGTTTCAAGTAGATGTCCATCCACTTGAAACTAGTCCACGGTTCTTTCACCTAGTGATGTAATAACTCATTATGATGTACTCCCTCCGTCCCATAATGTAAGACATTTTTTAACACTATAATAGTGTCAAAAAGCGTCTTACATTATGGGACGGAGGGAGTAAAAACAATTTCTAAATTGCTGCAGTATGAAAACTTGTATAAAGATGTATGAATACAACATGAACTAAAAAATAAATATAATATGGAATAATAATAGTAGCGCGGGCTGCGAGAAGCGCTACTAGTAATTACCAGTAGCACCCTTTCCAGGAAGCGCTACTACTAAGTGGATATAGCAGTAGCGTGGGTTAATCCACGCTACTGCTAACCTTTAGTTGTAGGGCCGTACTAGTAGCGCTGCCACCCGTGCTACTGGTAGGCCTAAAACCCGCGCTACTGCTAGGCTTTACCCTAGTAGTGACAAATATGATTTCTCAATACACTTTCACAATTTTTTCATGCACTTGCTGTATAAATTTAAATTATATCCTTTAAGTGCCTAGAAATGTGGGTACTGACTCACATGTAAAAATATACTTTTATCTAAAACATCCATACTTCTTCTCACATGGAACATTGCATTGTGTTACTAATGCCAAGTTAGGCTTTTTTTGAAACAATTTGCTAATTTTAAGACATGAATTGCATTTCTAGCTATTTACGAACTAATATTCAATTTTGATTGCATGCATATAAAAATGAGCTATAAATCCAAGAAAAATCCATATTTAGGTACTTATATATGTGTAGCCGCCTCTAAAAAAATAAGTCATAATTCAAAAGTTTGGCCTTGAAAATCTGAATTAACGTATGCATTTTATTGCCTTTTAATTGTTTGCCAATTGTCTTATAAAAAACTCTCGACAAAGACTTTTGTTTATCGGGTGTAATACTAGGCAAATCACATGTTTACCGACTTCCTTTTTTTTGCTATGTTTGGAGGACACTTTTCACGTCTTCTGCAGGTGTCCGCGGGCGGTGGAGCTATGGCGAGTGACGACGAAGCAATGGCGAATACCAGGTGCTACATCTTTGCGTCGGACGGGCACGGAGTGGCTCGCCCAAACTCTCTGTGACCTCTCAGACACGGAGAGGATGAAGCTCATGATGACTTTGTGGCGGTGCTGGCATGTTCGAAACGTGATGACGCACGACAAGCGGCCGCCCCCGGTTGAGGTGTCCAAGAGGTTTCTGCTGAGCTACGTCGACTCCTTGATAGGCACCCAGAACCATCCCAGTGCAGACCCAGTGAAATGCAAGCAAGTAGTTGATGCTGTTGTGCCATGCCGGCCAATGTCACATCAAACTTCCTCTGTTGATGGTCCGCGGCCACGCTGGACGCCTCCACAGGCAGGCTGGACCAAGCTGAACGTGGACGGATCCTACTGCGCGAGCTCCGGAACGGCCGGGGCCGGAATGATCTTACGGGACAGCTTTGGCGAGATCATATTTTCATCCTGTAGGGAGTTGAGGACGTGTGCCGAACCTTTGGAAGCTGAGCTACACGCATGCATGGAGGGCCTCAACCTTGCACTGCAGTGATCAAGACGTCGGACAGAGACAGATCTCGTCATGCTATGCTGGTTGAGCAAATCAACAGACTCATGAGGGGAGGTAGAGCCATCAAGCTAGCTCATGTGCGTAGAGAGCAGAATGGCATCAACCACCATTTAGCTGCTTTTGGTAGACAGGAACGACGCACTGTTGTGTGGTTGGGATCGGGACCTGTGAAGTCCCTGAACTTTGTAAGAAGGAACTAGCCCCTGGCTGATTGAATAAAACCTTCTTTCATCCGCAAAAAAAAGGCTTGTTTGCTGAGCACCCAATGAAATGCACTCAGACAAATCACCCGACACTCGGCAAAAACATTTTTTCCTGCATTGCCATTTTTTACCAGTTTCTCTAGTTGTTGGCGTGTGCGCTCACCATATCAGATCAAATGCGAGGTGGACTCATGCGTGTAACCATAGCTCATAGTTGTCACGTGGCTTTTTTCAAATGATTTATCTCACAAACTATTAATCTGATGAATGATTAGTCTTTACCAGGGCTTGAAAACAAAATCTCATATTGGTATGTGTTCACAAGTTTTTCCATCGCTATCAATTATCGGATTTATAATACATGGTAGCCTCGGTATTCATATTGAGTCATTAGATACAAGATTATAGTGCTAGGATAAAGAAAATCAAAATGGAAGTACTAGGGGAATGATAATCCATGCCACCCCTTTTTGTTCACATGACCATATGTACTCCCTCCGATTCATATTAGTTGCCGATGAGTTTACTAATTCAGTGGCAATTAATATAGACCGGAGGAGTAGAGAGCAACGATTCGGTGGCCAGGCTCATCTGCACCCGCGCTGAAAAACATTTAAAAACAAATAGTAGATTTTTTTGATTTTTTTGTTTTTTCTGAAAATTTTGCGAATTCTTTCTTGACAGGGTGCAGATGAGCCTCGGCTCAGAAGTAGATATTGGGGGGAGTACTACATCACAAAGAGCACCCAATATTACCAGTGGATTGATCTTTCAGGAGAACTGTTTTTGTGTGGGAAGAATAAAAACTGGAGTGGTCCTGTTGCTAACGTGCAAATTGGGGACATTAGCTACTGTGTTCTCGAAAAAATATACCACGGGTGCTTCAACTTGCGCGTCGTGGTCACTTTGATATCTATACTTTTAAAATATGTGAAACTGGTGCCGTAACTTGTCCAACCGTGCAAACACAGTACCTTCTTTCGTATACCCTACCCATGAGGTGTGCCAGTGTGGCGTTGTCCCACATGTCAGTGGCTATGAGTGAAGGGGCGCTGGGTGAGGTACGCATCATGGTCTTTTACAGAAAAACCCCTCGTGTTTTACACTCTCATTTTCAAAATATAAAATGCGCTTGACTTTGCACGGTCTTTAATGCATGACTTTGACCATCTATAAATACCAAAATAGATGGATTGGACATGTATTAATAGTAGCATCGTATTTGTCTTGCAAAACATTTCTATTTATATGTTTATATAATAATTTGGTAGACATATAATAAGTGAAAATCATAGTTAAAATTATGCGATGAATACCAAAAAAATCAATGCGCGCCTTATATTTTGAAAAGGATGAAGTATTTAATTATTACACAGAAAGCTCTAAACTACAAACCGACGCGCCATCTGTCATGAAACAAATTTAGACCTAAAAATTGTAAATGACAAGGACGGGGTTCGAACCGGCAACCTGGTGTAGCCAGGCGCACGTTGATAGCCAAACAAAACTAGCAACGTTTAATGTCACTTATTATGGATAACAAAATTTATATTCCTTTTAGTATATTAATGAGACCGACTCGTCATCACACACCTCTCTGTTGAGTTATTTTTTTTTGAGCATCAGTACAGACACAAGCGCTCATATACACGCGCATACACTCATCCCTATGAACACACACACGCACACGCTACCCCTATGAGCACCTCCGAGAGACTGAGCCGGCATATCATCTTGAGATTTACGAAGTCACCGTAGGTGCCTCGTCATCGACGGGAACGTCTCCTCCCACTGAAAGCGCATCGCCGGAAATCCTGAAATAAATCCAGAAATAATGCGAGCACCAGGATTTGAACTCTGGTGAGTTGGGGATACCACTGTCCACCTAACCAACTCAACCACAGGTTGATTCGCCGTCGAGTTACTTATTGGCAGGTCCGATGTGTGCTCTCTCTCTTCTCTCGTTCTCTTTTTAGACACAGGGGCAAAAACAAAAAATGTGCGAGTTGGCCGTGGCCCGTGGGAGTTCCAGCAAAAAAATGTGGTAACTCAACCCGAGAGTGTAACAAAACAACAAGGGCTACGTCACCTCGTTCGCACGCGCAACATCAATTGTCGCTTCAAAGTTTCAAGGATTTGACCGACTACGAGCACAGGCACCTGCAGGCAGGGTTGCGTGCACCTTTCCTCGGTCATACATGAATGCTGCGAGAAAGAAACTTTATGGCTGCTGCTGTATTCTTGGATTTACGACGCGGTATCAGACACCCACGTCCCAACACTTGTGCGAGTTCCAATGTTGTGGTAGACGTACGTGCCGGCTGACGTTGCGATTGGCTTTACGCAAACAAGGACGTGCGTGCCTCACGTTCGGCTTCATGCCTCACGTTGGTAGTAGTGCTACATATCCAACGTTTTCCTCCCCGACGGCTGTCCGACAGTACTTAATCTGACGTATCAATTACTTCCTCCAACGGTGGGAAACTTATATGTGGTAT
Source organism: Triticum dicoccoides (assembly GCF_002162155.2). Lineage (NCBI taxonomy): Eukaryota > Viridiplantae > Streptophyta > Magnoliopsida > Poales > Poaceae > Triticum > Triticum dicoccoides. Next base: position 649,784,024 of record NC_041393.1, read on the forward strand.
CACTATGACTAATCTAATACCACATTCTCTTTTTTCTCATTTAATTGTGTGTCACATCATTTAAAATGTCTTGTTGGCATGCATGATATCACTTATGATACTAGTACCATTACGAGCAGCCTTAGACTAGTCATAATGGGTAGTAACTTAGACTAGTAACATGCATATGTTACTAGTCTATGTTACTACCTCTATACTGGGAGTAACATATGTGTGGTGCGATGCAACACTTAATTTATTAGGTTATATATTTATCTTGTCTTGATATGTGGGGAGTAACTAGCTATGTTACCACATGCCTCTCTTTCCTCATTAATTACTCGCCACATTATCTTTTTTTTAAAGATGTGTGATATTACCACCTATGTTACTCTATTGTGGGTAGTCTTAGACGTGACTTAGCAAATCTGATATATTAGTTGTAATGTAGCATGCATGATCAATAGACGACCAAGAATTTTTACGTGCATTTCCGAGTTTCTCTTCATCCTTGTATGCAACGATTTAATGCACCTTAAAAAACTGAACTTGTCAATTGAAGCGATAAAACTGAGACTTGTAAAATAAGAAAATATGTTTTAAAAAATAAGCCATATAAATCATACTTTTTTAAAACAAACTTACAAATGTCCCATCTAAGTTCTTGACCGTTCGACCTGTTATCTTTAAATGTTGTGCAAATCTTGATCACGGTTCATTTTTCACGCGCATCCATGCTTCCATATCTCATCGTACGTCTAGTGTTCACTAGAAGGGCAGTTCATGCGTGCATCTTTTGTTGGTCCGTTTTCATGGGGCAATCTCGGGGGCGTTTCTTTTTTGGCTTGTGTTATATAAGTTAAAGATATGAACTGATCGTTGCCTCCTCACATTCACCACTGTCTCTCTCCCATTGCCCTTTGTCTTGGAGTAAAGCTGACGCGGGCATGAAGGGGGGAGTCGGTTCGGGTTTGCTATTTGTCCTCGCAAAGAAGAAGATAGCAGTCAATGATGATGCCGTAAGTTACCTTAGATCCATCTTTGTCCCTTTTGCCCTTTTTCATCTAGCGATTTTGTCGTTATGTGTTTTTTGTGATTTTCATCGAATGATCTTTTTTGTCTTAGTTCTACTCCACCCCGACGTGTAACTGATCTGTCTTTTGTGTCCTAGTTGCAATCCCACCCCTCTATACGCAATTGAGTTCGATCCATTTTTTTTATCCTAGTTGGCAAGTGCACCCTCTTGACATGCAACTGGGGGTCCGACCCATTTTGTCCCAGTTGTAACTCCACCTCCCCGACATGCAACATGGGCACATGTATTTTTTTGTTTTGATTGCAAGTCCATCCTTGACACGCAACCTTATTCGCCGGGGGGTGCGGGCACTTTTGTCTCAGTTGCAACTCCACCCCCAACATATAACTCGGTCCGCTTTTTTTTTCTAGTTGCAAGTCCGCCCGCATGCAACTCGGGGGCCGACCCATTTTTCTCCCGAGTTACAACTCCACCACCGACATATAATTTGGTGGTCCCAGTTGCAAGTCCAACGATGTCTACTACACAACTTTATCCTTGTAGACTTTTTGGGCATCCAAGCGCAGAGTTTTGTAGGACAATAGCAAAAAAAATTCTCAAGTGGATAACCTAAGATTTATCAATTTGTGGGAGGTGTAGCATAATGTGGTTCCCTCTCAAACAACCCTGCAATCAAATACAAGTAATCTCTTCTGTCCCCAACACACCAAATACAATTGTTAGTTGTATAGGTGCACTATTCAACAAAGAGGTGATGATAGTTGTGTAATATGAATGGTATTAATAGATTTTTACAATCTGAACAAATAAAAATAGAAAGGTAGCAAGTAACAAAAAGCATGAAACGGTGTCTCAATGCTTGGAAATATGGCATAGGGTTCATACTTTCGCTAGTGCAACCTCTCAGCATCATTAACATAATTAAACCGCATGATAATTTCTCAAAGTGCAGCAAAGAACCAATCCAAACTTTCTGTTCTATCGGAGAAAGTATGATGAGATCGCGTAGGTAGCAAACCACCTCAAAGTTGTGTTTCCAATCAATCTATTGAACCACCTCCAAAGTGTCATGGATGATCGTACTATGACAACACAATATGATACGCATCGTTCAACCTTTATGCCTAGATTCACAACTGGGTGAGGGGGGGGGGGTTATTGTGGTTGTAGTTGTCCTAGTTGCAATTCTACACTCGACTCACAACTAAGGGCTTTGTAGTTGTGGTTGCCCTAGTTGCAAGTCAACACTGAACTTGCAACTGTTTTTTGCCCCAGTTATAAGTCCACCATTGACATGAAACCAGGTTCTTAATATTTTTAGTTGCACGTCCATCCTTGACTCGCAACTGGGCACAACTTTTTTTGTCTTCAATTGCAAGTCCATCCCTCGACTCACAACTGCGCTCGATGTTTCTATTGTTTTGTAACTGGACCCTACTCATTTTTTACATCAGTTGCAAGTTACGAGTGGACTTGCAACTGGGTCTGACTCTTTTTTCCTTCTCAGTAGCAAGTTCACCATCGAGATACACTTGGGGCTGACCTTTTTTTGTCCCAATTTCAAGTCAACCACCGACTCACAACTATGCCCACCCCTTTTATATCCCAGTTTGAAGAAAATCATCGACTCACAGCTAGGCTCTTGATCTTTTTTTGCTGAGTTGCAAGTCTACCAATGAATCGCAACTAGGCCGACCCTTTTTTTCTCCCAGTTGCAGGTCCACCATTGAGGCACTTGATCTTTCTTTCCCAATTGCATGTCCACCCTTAACTCGCAACTTGGCGTGACATTTTTTTGTCATCAGTTGCAAGTCCATCACTTGACTCACAACTAGGCTCAATGGTTTACTGTTTTGCAACTTGGGTCGAGTCTTTTATTTTCATTGCTTGCAAGTCCACCCTTAATTTGCAACTGGGCCTGACTTTTTTTCAATCTCAATTACAAGTTCACCATCGACTCGCAAGTAGGTGTTGAGTTCTTTTGTCCTAGTAGCAAATTAACCATCGACTCGCAACTGGGCCTTGCCCTTTCTTTATCCGAGTTGCAGGTCAACCATCGACTCAAAATTGGGCTCTTAATCCTTTTCTTTGTCGTAGTTGCAAGTTAACCAATGACTTGTAGCTGGGCCCGACATTTTTTTTGTCCGAGTTCCTAGTCCTCCATTGACATGAAATGAGGCCTTTGATCCTTTTATTTTCCCTAGTTGCAAGTCCATTCTTGACTCGCAATGGGCCCGGCGTTTTTTACCCAATAACAAGTGCAACATCGACTCGCAACTGGGTTGAACCTTTTTTTTATCTAAGCTACAAGTCCAACGTCGACCCACAACTGGACCGAACCTTTTGTTTGTTCGAGTTGCAAGCCCACCATTGACATGCAACTAGACTCTTTGATCCTCCCCTCCCCCCCCCCCACACCAGTTTGCAAGTCCATTGTTTTGACTCATAACTGCATCTAATTTTTTTCTCAGTTATAAATCCACCGTCAAATCACAAATATGGCTGATTATTTTTGCTTCTTACATTTTAAAGCCATACAATTCATTTTTGGAATGTGAAAGTTTTTTTTTGTTATGCGTAGGATACAGAGGAAGCATGTCATCACACCAGTACATGCATTAGTTAATCCTTAGACGAGCTTTGCATGTGGAGTACTCTTGCATGTACATGCATGTCAATGTACGTACTAGTACATGTATATATCAAAAGCCAAGGTATAAAAGACATGCACGACGATCAACACATACAAATACGCACTAGAAAACTAAAAGGGTTCACCGCACACTAAAAAAGTTTAGCTTGTTAAAAGAAATGTTCATTGTAAATTAAAAGTAGTTCATCCTACGCTAAAAAAGTTCAATTTGTATATAAGAAATGCTTTGAATGTCAAACATGTTCCCATTTTCAAAAAATGTTCACAAATTCAAAAATATATTCATGATTTCATACAAAAATCAGGACTTAAAAAATTGTTTGTGTCTTCATAAAATATTCGAAATTGCAAATACTTGTTCGCACTTTTCAGAAAATGTTTGGAGTTCCAAAACTTCTGTGCGTTTTCAAAAAATATTCAACATTTTCCAAATTAATAAAAAAAATCAATAAATGTTATAAATAGGTTTTCAGATGTGACGCTGCACTGAGTTATTAAATATTCGCGTTTAGCATTCGCTGCCAACATCTATTAGTTCTAGTGGCTATAAGCACGTGTTTAGTAGTTGGAGGTTGGAAGTTTGATTCTTGCTAAGTGCGCCCTATTTTTTGCCTTTTTCCCCCTAGAAACTGAGATGGTTAAAAGAAAAATGAAACAAAGGCTGGGCCGGAGAATTATAAAGAAAAAGCAAAACATTGGGAGAAAGTTGTCAACAGGAGGGCCACAAACAAGGGTAACATCATCTTTTTTTTTAGAATCAGGTGACATCATCTTAGACGTGACATAATATCTCAATCTAGACAAGATATAGTCAGACTCTTAATACATTGATAAACACAATCTCTTAAGGAAAATGAGCCCATTAGTTGAGTACTACTTTGCAAATTACAAAAATCAATTTATCACTCACTATCTATCTTGGTTGGCTAGATTTGTAGATTGAGCCCAAACCGGAAGGGAGGGAGTAGTTCCTTAAACAATGCATGTGGCAACAGTAACATAACTGATTGAGGCAACAACAAAAAACCTTGTATAAAAGCCTCTCCGAACTGTTTTTGATCAAAATGTATCACTTTGACGAGTTTGTGGACTAAACCGTGTGACATTTATGCTTATGAACCGGAGTGTGCTTTCAATTCAAATTTATGGACTCCAGCAGATATGTCCCGGTCGTGTTGAACGGTATGCAGAAAGGTTCGGGACACGCGACAGGGTATGATAACACCACCAGCAGAATCTGGGCTTTGCTTTGAAGACATGGGATTGCGGGATAAAAATTGGTCAGGGGCCTGTGCGCTGTGCAGCGCATTGCACGCAGAGGGTAGCTGCTATAGATGTCCCCATTTTCAAGGGGACTTGTCATGGTCCGCAATTGAAAGAACTGGACAGATGGGATTGAATGACAATATGATGCGAAGCGTGTTCACTGTAGGTTGCAACTGTAGCACTCATATCATGCTCTGGCACTGCCATCGCACTGTAGCAAAAGCACTGCTGGAATATGAATCTGGTGACTGGTGCCCACGACAAGCGCGTGTGCGTACGCTCAATATAATTTCCGTTTTTAATCGTGTAAATTTAAATTTAGAGTGTCTTTACCAGATCAAAGAACGCTCCAGGGCCCACGTAAGGCAGACGATTCAAAGGTTGAAGGGACCATCAGACGTCACATGTGCCATATGTGAAATGAATACGTGGTGACAACTTAAGGTCAGTAAAACTACTAGTACTATGAAGAACAATGCATGAAAAAGAAAAACAATTCCTCAGAAGCCGCTACCTTCAGTTAATATGCTATTGTACTCGAGTATACTCTCAGTTTTACTACAAAAACCACTACTCAAAGCTCTGACTGCAATTCAAAAATATACTTTTCCTTGACAGCAGTACACTCCTGGAGGTTGGAACTCAAAGCTCCACCCTTCTTTATCTGCCCACGGCCAGGAGCGGAGATGAAAAAAATAATTACTCCCAGCGTGACTCGCTGTGGGCAAGTCACTCTGTCCACTCCCAAGGCTTCGAGTACAGACAAAAGGAGTAGTCCCTTCGTCCTTAAATAAGTGTATAATTTTTTTAAGACAAATTATGAAGTGTAATGAAAATGCCTTAGGAAGGTGCAAATCATCATCTCTTCTCTTTAATCCCCTCTCCAATGAGGGCCTCTTTGATTCATAGGATTGCAAAAACACAGGAATAGGGAAAACCTAGGATTGAAATGGCATGTCCACTGGATCCCTAAGGATTTGAGTTTGTTTGATTGTGTCATGGGAAAAACAAAGGATTTCTTCCAAGAGGTTGGAGTGGATGTTAGAATTCCTGTGAAATGTAGTACAAATGAATCCTTAGAAAAAAATCCTACAGGAAACAATCCTACGAATCGAACGACCGACGTAGAAAAAATTCCTAAGGATTCTAATCCTTCAAAGATACTATGAAAATCCTTTGAATCAAAGAGACCCTGAGTAGTACAAAATAGGAAGCCATGTGTTGAATGCTATTGGGATTGATTTCCGCGCGATGAAAAAATGCATTTTTTTCTACTTTAAAGTGTATTTGAAAGATAGAAGTACACTCTTTTTTATATAAATTTTGAATATTAAACGCCCACATATTTAAAGACGAGGGGAGTATTAGCACAAGTACACTAGGCTGAAAACCAGCTAAAGGGAGAAAACCGTCTCTACTGCCCTGATCCTGCAGAACCCAGCTACTCTCATCTGATCAGTAGCCATAGCTCCATTCCTCTATTTACATTATGTTGACTTATGGCTCTACTGTTAGAGCAATTATAGTCCTAAATAATTGGGACCCTCAAACACATGACGACATGCCCGGACGTGTCCGCGGATAATGATGGGGCAATCCCCATTTATCCTTCCCTGCATCCTAATACCTCATTTGGTACCTTAAATCATACAAAGCATGCAAAAGAAATATATGTACTGCATAGATAACCTAAGTGAACCTACTACTCGTCATCGTTGGAGATGTCAACGATCTCTGTGTCGGGCTCTAGGTAGATGGTTGGCTGTCTTTACTCCGGATCCTCTAGCTACCCCTCCCCCCCACCACCCATTCCAGACCGACGAAGACCATGTCGATCTTTGGCACCCGTTGGAGGAGGAAGCGGCGGTTTGCCTCCACCTGCGCATCCAACTCGATGGAGTCGATGATGGCCTACTGCTCCGCCGCCTCCTCCGCCTGGGCCACCTCGAGCTCCGCTAGCGCCTCGAGAATGCTAAAGCCAGTAGCAGGAGGCGACGGTCTACCTAGCCCACATCATTGCCTCCTTCGTCTGCGCGTCTGTTCGAAATATGCCCTAGAGGCACTAATATGATATTATTATATTTCCATATTCATAATTAAGTGTTTATATTTCATGTTATAACTGCTATTATCCTGGAATATGTGACTCAGTGGAAAACTCATATGCATGTGTGAAATGCTAAACAGATAAAATAAAGGTTCCTAGTCTCGCCTCTAAGACCAGCTCAAGTGTTGTTGGTGATTACGTTTTCCGGATCTTAGGATATCGTTAAGTGTAACGACTGTCCTAAAACAACATTGAGATTATGACATTGGAAGAACAATCATATTGAATCAATCCAAACTTTTTTGTTATGAATTGAGATAATATTGTCTGTAATCAATTGTAATAACACGGAGTGTTAACTTGAGATTTTTGCTCCTTATACCATGAGAGTGTCTTAGTCACTTCTTACCGTACGGTGGACTTTAGGGTTGCTCAAACGTCACCTATAACATGGTGATCATTTCATCAGAAAGTTTGACAAGGGACTAGATAGCTTGAGAGTGGGATTTGCTCTTCTGGCGATGGAGAGATATTCGTAGGGACCTCTCGGTGTGACAACTTTCCATCATCGTTTGGCCAGACACAGGCGACTATGTCACGGGGATGCCGGAACACGATAACGAGAAAAGAGAACAAAACCAGTAACGAGGATTTCAGTATAGTGAACATGTGTTGACTCAAGAGGATACTAGTGCATCCCGGGTTTTGTAAAGTATCGTGAAGCAAAGGGAACATCACATGATAACCAAAGATTCACTCGAATATCATTCGTGTGCTCATAGGGATCGATACCCACGGTTCCGCTGTCGGTCACTGAACAAACGGTTTCGTTCATGTCTATGAGTTACCAAACCTACGGATCACAAGCTTAAGGCAATTACAATCTGCTGAGTGTGAGTAGGACGGGAGTAATGAGAATATATTTTTGTAATTATTTTATGAATATTCGGAAAAGTTTCGACGGGATCCAGAAGTGTTCGGGGTCACTAGAAGGGTTTCGGTGAATATCGGGTAATACTGGGTATTACCGGTAAATTGTATATATGTGGTAATTGTTTCCGGGGATGTTAAAAAATATATAAAATGGTATGAAAATATCTAGAACATTTTATATTTAATTTAAAATATCAACGCGTCTAAAAAGGCCAAGAGGTGGAAGGTAACTTGTGCCAAAAAGGCCCAAGTGGGAAAGTGCCTCCTTCCCTAAGGAAGGAGGCCAACTTATGAGAGGAAGGAGTCGGACTCCTCCCTGGCCGGCGCACCAAAGGGGCTTCTTTCCCCTTTTGTGGCAGCCCTCCCTCTCCCCTCTATCCTATATATGCATGAGGATTTGTGCTTTTTTGCATATACAAGTTTTGGAGCCTCTAGTTCTTCTAGTTGGTCCTAGTTGACTAACTAGAGCTAGGCTAATCCTCTTGTCCTCATAATTAGAAGCCCCGAATGGTTCTAATCTTGCCCTCTAATTCTCCTGTGATGATTAGTTCTAGATGGTAAAGCGCTGCTGGATCATGAAGGCTGCACACTTGTAACCAAGTAGAGAGGTCGTGCTTTCATTCTTTGGTTCGAGAGACTGTTCGTGGGCGGTTCGCGGGATCGTTCATCGACGGTTCGAGGAAGTCCAAGTATGATCTACACCGACACACTCTTCTTCCGCTGCAACTCGGTGACGGTAACTATCGTGATCCCAACCCGTTATGCATCTTCATATTGATCTTTGGTGATCGTAGGCGCGATTTTTTTGTTTTCTACTACGTTTCCCAACAGCGTCCTCCATGGTCGCATCCTGCTCTACCTCTTCCTTCGTGTCCTCCTCTAGCACCTCCTCCTCCTCCTCCTCCTCCTCCTCTTTCTATGGCACCGGCGAGTCCGGAGGCAGGCCGACTACGATCCACATTTTGTGCTTAGCCCGGATCTCCTCAAGCAGTTGTAGGTGCCGCTCCAACGTGGTCATGGCATAGGTGGTGACCTTCCGGCCAGTCATGGCTAGCGGTGGACATGTGCGGATGGGCGAGTGGCAGCGCGGAGGGGAGGGATACAGAGAGGGAAATGTGATGTGGCTAGGGTTGGGGTCGCCGTCCAACTTAAATAGCCGGTCTTGTGGGTCATGATGCGGTGCGCCAGAGTAGCGCCTTGTAGAACACTCAATGTGTGCTCACCCCCTCATTGAAATTAGAGGAGACGCTCGTCGAACCGATGTTTTTTGAGTGATTTCGTGTGGGTTCATGTAGACAATTTGACGTGGTGGATGCGCCAGGACGTGCCCGGGCCTTCCCATATCTGGCCCAAATTTGGGCTGGATATAAGGGGTGACGGTCAGGCTGGGTGTTTAGGGACAGTATGCGGAGCCCATCTGGGTCCCATATTTTGACCAACCAGTGACCGCATCGTCCGCCCGAGCGTATAGCAGGGTTTGGGGCGCCCATGTATAGATTCTCTTAGCCTCACATACGATGGAATTCAGCCTTGATCAAAAGGGATTTGGCTAGTGTACAACTAGATTAAGGGTGTTTGGTTCAGCAGTCGATTTAAAAAAAAATTGAGTTGCGAGTTGTGGGAATGTTGTTGTGAATTGAAAATCATGGAAAAGCTGGAAGTTGTGGGTTTCCCGTGCTACCCACTGGCGCTACCACCGACATGTCTCGTCTCCTATGGCCTTAGGGCCATGGAGGTGTGGTAGACCTGACCCTTGCTGGCGGGAGGGCTTACTTTTTGGATTTTTTTACCAGTTTTGTTAGGGTTTGTCTCCTGCTTAGAGAGGTGAGGCAGCGGCTCTTTTAAGATGAAATAAGGTTCACCTTGCCTAGATCCCGTCCCAGTGGTGCTCTAGCATTGTCTGAGTGCGTGTGGTGGTTTGTCTCTGGTGGATCTCGTGGAGTTCGGTTGGCATTTGTCTTTGGTGGATCCGGTCTTCCTTCGTTTGTGTTCTTATGTCTACAATTTGGATCCTTTCGATCCGCGCTTCTCATCGGTGGCGGTTGTTGTTCTTGTGCATTGGTCCTCTAGGTCCTTAGCATGACGACTTTCCGACTGTTTACTACAATAAGATTTCCACAACTCCAGTGAAGGAGGGGCGATGACGGTGGCGCTCCTTCGGCTCGCTCCAGTACTTGTAGTCGTCGCTATGTGGTATTCGGATCTGTATGTAATTTTTACTTATGGTGTTCTTTGTTCTACCTTGACAGATGATGAATAGATAAGAAGTTCTTGCTGGAAAAAAGAACAGTTCTAACTAGTGGATTTCATATGTATTGTCTATAATGCCCCCGAGGAACGGAGAGATTGTTTATATGCTAATTGACCGTAAAATATATGTAAGGTAATTGACATATAAATGTCCAATTAGGGGAGGAAAGTTCAACTTTTAAATGTTGTATATGTGTTAGCATAATCTATTCGTTTCCTTAGCTAAATAAGTGTAATAGGCGTAGTTAATTTAGTGTGCCATATATCTGGTATCTTTTCATGAAATTTCACACGGGAGTAGATTGAGAACCCACATTTGATATTCCCAAATTTATGTTTTTTTGAATTTTCCAGTATTTTTTATGATTAATATTCATATAGGGGTGTGGAGCACCCAGAAGCTCCTCTGTATTTTCCAATAGGCAAACAGTTAATTTAGTGTGCCATGGCAACAAAATTGACCGCCATGGCAGCGTTTACGGTTGTCTAGCGTCTGTTTCTGCTTTCTATTAGAGCATCTCCAGCCGTTGGGCCCCCCAGGAGGCATAAAAATCGCCGCCTGGGGGCGAGCCGGCGGCAAACTCGGCCCATTATTTGGCCTAATTTCGTCCTAAAACGGCCCGATAACTGCGTAATCGTCCCATATTCGGCACGGTTCGGCATGTTTCGGCGTGAATTCTCCCACAAATAATTTAACAAATATAAATCAATTAGTTCATCACATAGTTCGGCGTGGTTCAATGTGGTTCAGCGTGTTTTTGCCTCCATAGTTCACCACAGAAAATCAATATAAATCAAATAGTTCAACAAATAGTTCAATACAAATTACATAGTTCAACAAATAAAAACTCATATTTCATCACACGTCATTCCCGGCGTCACCCTTGAGCCCCCATAGGTGCTCCACCAGATCGTGTTGCAGTTCTTGATGCACCTGTGGGTCTCGGATCTCCTGACGCATATTGAGGTAGTCAGTCCAGGTTGCCGGTAGCTGGTGATCAACTTGGGCAAAAGGAACCTGCCTGTAATATGGTTCTGTGTCAAACACTGGCTCTTCCTGCTCGCTCCTAATGATCATGTTGTGTAAGATGACACAGCAAGTCATGATCTCCCACATTTGATCTTTCGACCAGGTCTGAGCAGGGTACCAGACAGCAGCAAATCGAGATTGGAGCACACCAAATGCATAATCGACACCCTTCCTGCAAGCCTCCTGAACCTTCGCAAAGAAGGCATTCTTGCCTCCTGGCACAGGGTTTGAGATAGTTTTCACAAATGTCGACCATCTTGGATAGATGCCATCAGCTAGGTAGTACCCCTTGTTGTAGTGCCCCTCATTGACCTTGAAGTTCACCGGAGGAGAATGACCTTCAATAAGCTTGGCAAAGACAGGGGAGCACTGCAGGACATTGATGTCATTGTGAGTTCCTGGTCCCAAAGAAAGAGTGCCAAATCCAGTGGTCCTGTGTGGCCACTGCCTCAAGTACCACACTACAACCGCCTTTCGCACCTTTGTACAACCCCTGCCAGGCAAATGGACAGTTTTTCCATTTCCAATGCATGAAGTCGATGCTTCCAAGCATCCTAGGAAATCCTCTTGTTGCATTCTATGCTAGGATCCGAGCAGTGTCTTCCGCATTGGGTGTTTGCAAGTATTGCGGTCCAAACACTGCCACCACTGCTCTGCAGAACTTGTAGAAACACTCAATGGTGGTGGTGTTGGGGAACGTAGCAGAAATTCAAAATTTTCCTACGTGTCACCAAGATCTATCTATGGAGAAACCAGCAATGAGGGGAAAGAGAGTGCATCTACGTACCCTTGTAGATCGCTAAGCGGAAGCATTTAAGAGAACGGGGTTGAAGGAGTCGTACTCGTTGTGATTCAAATCACCGGAGATACTAGTGCCGAACGGACGGCACCTCCGCGTTCAACACATGTACAGCCCGGTGACGTTCCCATGCCTTGATCCAGCAAGGAGAGAGGGAGAGGTTGAGGAAGACTCCATCCAGCAGCAGCACAACGGCGTGGTGGTGATGGAGGAGCGTGGCAATCCTGCAGGGCTTCGCCAAGCACCGCGGGAGAAGAGGAGGACTTGAGAGAGGGGGAGGGCTGCGCCAGAACTTGGGTAAAGCTCCCATGCGCCTCCCCACTATATATAGGGGTGGAGGGGGCTGGTTTCTTGCCCTCCAAGTCCATTGGGGCGTTGGCAAAGGTGGGAGGAAAGAAATCCCACCATTTCCTTCCCCACCGATTGTTATCCCCCCTTTTTAGGGATCTTGATCTTATCCCTTCGGGATATGATCTTATTCCTTCTAAGGGGGGATCTTGGTGCGCCTTGACCAGGGGTGTGGGGCCTTGCCCCCACTACCCACGTTCATGTGGGTCCCCCCATGCAGGTGGGCCCCACTCCGGAATCTTCTAGAACCTTCCCGGTACAATACCGAAAAATCCCGAACATTTTCCGGTGGCCAAAATAGGGCTTCCCATATATAAATCTTTACCTCCGGACCATTCCGGAACTCCTCGTGACGTCCAGGATCTCATCCGGGACTCCGAACAACATTCGGTAACCACATACAAACTTCCTTTATAACCCTAGCGTCATCGAACCTTAAGTGTGTAGACCCTACGGGTTCGGGAACCATGCAGACATGACCTAGACGTTCTCCGGCCAATAACCAACAGCAGGATCTGGATACCCATGTTGGCTCCCACATGTTCCACGATGATCTCATCGGATGAACCACGATGTCAAGGACTCAATCGATCCCGTATACAATTCCCTTTGTCTAGCGGTATTGTACTTGCCCGAGATTCGATCGTCGGTATACCGATACCTTGTTCAATCTCGTTACCGGCAAGTCTCTTTACTCGTTCCGTAACACATCATCCTGTGATCAACCCCTTGGTCACATTGTGCACATTATGATGATGTCCTACCGAGTGGGCCCAGAGATACCTCTCCGTCACACGGAGTGACAAATCCCAGTCTCGATTCGTGCCAACCCAACAGACACTTTTGGAGATACCTGTAGTGCACCTTTATAGCCACCCAGTTACGTTGTGACGTTTGGTACACCCAAAGCATTCCTACGGTATCCGGGAGTTGCACAATCTCATGGTCTAAGGAAATGATACTTGACATTAGAAAAGCTTTAGCATACGAACTACGATCTTTGTGCTAGGCTTAGGATTGGGTCTTGTCCATCACATCATTCTTCTAATGATGTGATCCCGTTATCAACGACATCCAATGTCCATGGTCAGGAAACCGTAACCATCTGTTGATCAACGAGCTAGTCAACTAGAGGCTTACTAGGGACATGGTGTTGTCTATGTACCCACACATGTATCTGAGTTTCCTATCAATACAATTATAGCATGGATAATAAACGATTATCATGAACAAGGAAATATAATAATAACTAATTTATTATTGCCTCTAGGGCATATTTCCAACAGGTGGTCGTCGAGTGAATCACCCAGAGCTCTATATGTAAGCATCCTCGTAGCTGTCGTGCACTTCTGGATTGAGGTGAATCCAAGTTTGCCGGTGCAATCCATCTTGCACTTGAAGTAGCTGTCGAACTCCCGGATGGAATTCACAATCCTGAGGAAAAGCTTTCGGCTCATCCGATAATGGCGTGAAATGTTTTCTCGCCGTGCAATGGAGTGTCGGCGAGGTAGTTGGAGTAGAGCATGCAGTAGCCTTCTAGAAAATGCCGATTCTTTGCTTTCACCCGCCCATACACCGAGTCACCTCGCCACGGCTTTTCACTGCACGTGAGCAAGCTAGGCGAGGGCGGCGAGCACCATGAGAAGCTCCTGCTCCTGGATGTCGGATTCGGCTTCGCCCTCCAGCAACGCCTCGACCGCCTCCTCATCTTCCGAGTCCATCACTGGGCCGGGCAAATCACCGAACGCCTTGCGGACGAGGTGGGCGCAAACCCGCCGGTGTACAGGCCCTGCGCGGCCGAAACGCCGGAAAAGTTGTCCGGACGGCGGTGGAGAGGCTGCCTCGGCGAAACCTCATTTTTTTTCCGGCGGGGAATGGTCTATCTAGCTGTGGTACGCGTTGGACGGCGCCC
>NC_041393.1:649798607-649847018 GCF_002162155.2 Triticum dicoccoides
GCAGTGTGGCCCCAGGTGCGCTTTTCCCTTGCGTCGGAGCCCCCGAGCGCGCCCCAGTGCGCCGGGTTCGGCCTACAATCGCTGGGCGAAAAACAGGCTGAGCCGGCGGAATTCGACATCTTGGGGGCGTGACTGGGTCGTTTTTTCGGCGCTGGCGCGGAAAAAATGCGGGAGGGCCTGTTGGGGGCACGGCTGGAGATGCTCTTAGGGAACACCATGAGAAGCGGGTTGTGTGGGCCGTGGCACGTGTCCGGTCGTGGGATGTCACTATACGATGGGACTGCATGAGCTACATCATGATTTGCTAAAGTGAATGAATAAAAGGACGGAAAAACAGAAAATCATCACACCAATTGCCTCTCTCTCGTGAGCTAATCATTGATCTTGAGAGGCTACAAGTGGCATTAGAGCCATGTCGCACACTTCGACAACCATAGTTCACTTGTACTCCGTGCAATGTCGCAGGACCACGGCCGAAATTGGACCCGCCAAGTGGCTGCGAAGTGGTGGTGCAGAAGGCGAGCTCGAGCGGCGCCCTCCCAATTCTAACACACATCAATTAGGCTGAGGGGCGTTACTGATGAAGGTGTACCTCCAGGGCAATGGCTGGTGGGACGCCATAGCCACCTGGACTGAATTCTACCACGACGGGCGCAACACCATGACACTACCCTCCGTGGGCTGCCACTGGATGTGCTGATCGCCGTCGGTAAGAAGGAGAATGAGAAGGCCGCGTGGGACGCCATCACCACGCAGCACATGGAAGCGAGTCGGGTGCGCGAGTCCAACTAGAAGAAGCCGCGCCATGATTTTGAGGGCATCTCCACGACCATTGATGATTTCTCGCTACGCCTATCTGGCATCGTCACCAACCTGCGCACACTCAGCGACACACTAGAGGAGTTCACGGTAGTGGCCTAGTTCCTTCGCGTAGTACTACCCCAAGTCCCCGATTACCACAGGTTGCCATCTCCATAGAGCGTGTTTGGTTGCCGTGTGCTATAGTACCTGCGTTGCATATCCTTCTCCACTCAGCCTGGCTTTGAAAAAACAGTGGACAGAGGACAGAGGAGGAGAATGCAGTGCTCGCGCCATGGTATCGTCAGTGCAGTGGACGACAGAGGAGGCCGAGATGAGCGACTCCGGGAACGACTCCAGTGTAGTAGGGCGAGAGAGAGGTGGCCAAGATGATCGACCCTGTCGGTGGCGCAGCGAACTGCAGTGTGCACGAAGGCAGAGGACACAAGAAAGCAGTGTGCGCGCCATTGCGGCGTCAGTGCAGTAGGTGGACAACAGAGAGTAGGCCGAGATGAGCGACACCGGAAACGACTCTAGTGTAGTAGGACGTGGGCAAGGAGGTCAAGGGGAAGAGCTTCGGCGTCGAGAGGAGCGAATAGGAGAGCTCTTAGTAGAGGACAGAGGAGCTCGACATGGCAGCGTCAGTGCAGTAGACTGTTGTTCAAAGAGAGAAGCAGCTACGATCATCGAAACCAAAAACTTACAACACAAATGTTGTGAGGGACTGCGATATTAGGCTGCTGGTCAAAGGAAATTTCAAATGATCGATTATGCGCGACGAATCTGACAAAATTCGTCCAGAATAGCTCCAAACGGGAACACGAGATTAAGAACTTACGGCCGACGAAACTACACACCGATCGCCTGAATGGAATCGTAGCATCGAGGTGCATCTTTTTCGTGTAGAGCTTAGCTCGAATCAAAACACCGTTGTGTAGATCAGAGAGAGGAGATTAGATAGAAGCTTACTGGAGGTTGAAGAAGACCTCGCGTAACCACCTCGCATTTCTCCTGTCTCCACTCGTGCAAGGGCCCACTCGCTAGAGCTCGCCTCGACCTGGCTCGCGAGAAACTGCTGATTCGAGTGTTTTTAGCGAGCCAGGCTCAGGGCTGCTTTATGAAGCGTGCAATGCAGGCCCAACAGTGAAAACGGGCAACCAAACAGGCCTCTTCCTTCCCGCGCGGGCCTGATTGGGCGTGATGCGGGCAACCAAACACGCCCATAGAGATGCGGCTCAAAGTGAGCACAATATCTCTGGATGAGGTCACTGGACGGCTGAGCGTTGTCCAGGACCGTCTCGACGACACCGGAGGTCGCAACAGCAACCAGGGAGGCCGCCTGCCCCTCACAAAAGAGGAGTTGGAGGCCTAAAAACGCCATCCACGTGACAACAGTGGATCGACCTCTGGCGGGCGGAACAACCACCAGAGGGGAGATGGTCGCGCTGGTTGGTACATCTCAAACATATTTATATTTTTTTATTGTTCCATGCCATATTTATATTAATTTAGCATACTTTTAGCTTCAATTTATTTCATTTATATTAGTTTTATGTACTAACATAATAATCCAATGCCATGTGCCAATAGTATTTTTCTGCATGTTTTTGGTTTTTCCGAAAAATCAACTATTTCTGGCTTAGAAAAATCCAGAAAAAAATCAACGGAGAAATAAAGTTCAAAAGCTTCCGAGGAGCACTGACATAGGCCAGGGGCCACCCAGGTCCCCCGCGCCTCCCCCACACGCCAGGGGCGTTGTCGGGCTGCATGGCCCCCTACTGCTCCGATTTACCGCCATTCCCAGCAACAGCCGCCATCGTAGTTGTCATCGCCATTCCCAACAACAGCCGACATCTCCCTAGCCATCATCACGGCCACCACCACCATAGCATTCATCTCCATTAGTTTAATAACTTGTAATTGAGATTACATCTTGATGAGCAACATTGTAAGACTTTTGATCATTCATCTCCAACTAACTTTGGCTACAATTTAGATTGCTTGCGATTTCTTCGCAATGTGTGAGTAGTCCCGTCGGGCTAAGAGCTGCGGCGTAGCCTTGCGGTCCCATGTACACCCATACAAATATTGTTGGTTACTTTGAGAGAACATTATTTATATGTGCTGTTGAATGATTTTGTCTCTAGCTTGTCTTTACCTTGATCATAGGGCTCGCGAGTACCCAAGATTATGTTATGTTAGCAATCATTAAATTTTATACATATCTCATTTTAGTCAACTCACAGGATTGGAGCACTTACTTAGTTCACTTTTCTCACGGGCAATTAATTAGTTATCTTTGTTGTTTGTAATAGTGGATAGGGCATTTTGAGATGTTGTTTATATGCTTTTGACAATGATCGGATCAATGTATTAGTCATTGAAACTTATTTCTCAAGAACGTCCTGCATCATATCTTGATTGATGGGTATTTAGAACCACGTAACTTTGGTGTTGATGGTATGAAACTCTGAAGCACTTCCTAGGAGGACATGTGCTTGATTACCTTCAATCCGGTTCGGGTGTAGATAGTTTCCAATTTTCCTAAGTGGCTCTACATTATCGAACCGACATAAGTTATGCCTAGAGAAGGTGAGTTTTGCAGTATTTTGTTATGAAATAGTTTCAGTTTTCTCAGACCAAATTGCACAATGTAAAGTAAGAAATAATAACAAAGAAATAGCCCACGGCTAGAGGTTTCCCCTGCAACCGTATAAATGCACTCAATATCATATCTAGATAATCAACATGGCACTAGTAGACACCGTTACTTATCTGTTTTCAACGTGTTGTTTGTGGGAGGTGCGTCTATATAACCCCATGACCGACTACTGCCGCATCGAGGTTCTGTTGTCCAACGAAGGCACTTACCGTCTCGCGGGGTTACCTCAGTTATGAAGGAATTAACCAAACCAACACATTCAACATTTAATGACTGCATCATTGTAAACCCAGAGAATAGTTTCCAGTTACCGTACTAATCTTACTATCACTGACATTCGGCACACCAGTGTGCTTCTCTCTGCACTTCACCTCCCCTTGGTCGATCTTTGGTAATCCGGGTACCCGCGGTGCCTTAGAGTGAGGTAGAGAGAAGAGAGAAAAACTGGTTCGTAACACATCGAATAACGTTAACTTTGAAGCAACAATTATTTGGAGCGCATACATGGAAATATGAGACTAGGATTCAATCCTTAGATCAATGGGACTACTTGCATATCGCAGATTAATCCCAAACAAGAGACATTGTACAAATTGATACTTGAAGAGGAATACTTATAAGTCTTATAATGTCTGCCGATTCCAATGTGTGTTACTTGTATTATGGACACTGGAGACTATGGAGGTGGAGATGGCTATGGAAATGGCAATTGTTGTTGTAGGTGGGAATGCTGATCGCGACTACAAAGGGATGACTTGATTGATGAGCGACTCATCTTGCCGAAGGGTTTTCTCTCCTTTATATATTATAGGTAGGAGGAATAGAGTTTCGGGGCGCCTCTCATGCGAATTGACCCTAGGTGCCTTCATGGAAGATGTCAGGGGTGACGTCACAGAGGGGACGACACGCGGTACAAGCTCTCACGGGAATACCAGTCCCCGTCTTCACCTTTGGACTCAGTTGTGCGCCTCCAATTAATTGTGGTGGATCATCACGCTTATTATCTTCCATTTATAGCTTGATTTTGCACCTAGAATAACCCATTCCAGCAGGGTAAAAATAAAACAAAGAGATTTGCAATCCTTGCATTCGTTAGTCATTTGTAAATAAAATTGAAATGATTATCTCAGAAAATATGGAATTATCCGGTTAAAACACATGTGAGAATGAGTAAAAAAGTACACATTAGTGCTTGAGGCAGTGCGATAGGTCGGGATGATCGCATCATTGAAACCCCCGACACCCTTCATGGATGCTTGTGAAACTGATACCACAACTATGGACCTCCACGAAACCTATGAGGGAAATTCCAATTTAGTGCCCGTTACGGCACTTAAAGGTACTGGCACAAACGGGCGCACCCCCCCCCTCTCCATCGATGTTGCATGGGGTGGCCCATTGATAGGTATACAAGGGAGTTCGATCGTTGGTTTTGGGAAGCTTTAGAGCCGATTTGTTTTTTTGTTTTGCTTACCTTTTCTATTTCTTATTTTTTCAACTCGATGATTTTTTTTATATTTTCTTGAACTTTTTTTCCAAATTGATTAACTTTTTTGAAAATTGATAAAAATTTTCTTCCAATCGATGATTTTTCTAAAAAAAATTGTGAACTTTTTTCAAAATATATGATTTTTTATTAAAATTGATGAACTTTTTGCAAAATCGATCAACTATGTTGCAAAATCAATGAACTTTTTTTCAAAATCAATGAACATTTTTTCAATTTTGTGAACTCTTTTCAAAATCAATGAACCTTTTTTTTCAAATTCATGAACTTCATTTCAAAATGAATGAACTTTTTTTCAGACGCACTACTTTTTAAAAGTTAACGTCTAATTGTCTTGGTCATCGGTAACTGTTGTGGTACGGGTCAACCACCGACTACCATCCAGCGAGCATGCGAGTGATCCTTTTATTCCTGTATTAAAAAAAATATAGACATGTATTTTTTCAACTAATTATATGGAAAATGTAAAATCTGTATGAAAAAAGTACGCATTGAAACATATATTTGAGAAACAATATTAATCATGTATTTCAAAATGGTAAACAGGTATAAAACTGTTCGTGCTGTATACAAAAATATACAACAATGTGTAAAAAGTAGACATTAGAACATATTTTTTTTAAATGTTAACCTTGCATTTTAAAAATGATAAATGTGTACAAAAAATGTCCCTGTTGTATATGAAGAATGTACAATGTGTATGAAAAAATAAAAAACAAAGCCGAAGAAAACTGGAAAGAAACAAAGAAAATTGAAGTGGAAAAGAAAACAGAAACACCAAAGCAACCAATTAAAGAAATAAAACCGAAACAAAAGATCGAAAGAAAAATAAAAAATAAAAACCGAAGAAACCAATGCAAAACAGTGAAACAATGCTGAGCGGGAGAAGCATACCCCTCGCTATAAGTGAGCTATAGCTCTCGCACCTACATACCGAGCATTGATGTAGCTTTGACCTTTGAATCACTACAGCTCTTCAGGATATAGCTTCTTTTATGACCAAGCTTTAGACAATGCAAATGAAAGAGCATAGTCACTATTCTTCTCTTTCTAAACACATTGTCAGCATTCAAGAGAAAGATCTGAACTTTTAAATACTAATGAGAACAACTAAATGAAGATAAAAGTTCGAAGAAAGATGCTAAGTAGGTGATACATCATATGATGCGAGCTCTAGGTAACTAAGTCTCAGCAACACATCTTAGGACACCTATAATTGTACTAAACTATCACTGGCATGTATCAAGCTTATCCATGTAACTAAAGTAACCAAATGATTAAATTATATTCCAGTAAAATAGAGGGAAAAGATAGTAGATTGGCTGTTGATCAAGAACTTGTGCATAGCAGCAACCTCTTGCAGACCCCACCGTAACAATTACCATAAGAAGCCTATCTTAACTATAATTGAAATATTAAAGAGCTCTCACTTAAATTGACAAAAGGCAATGGTTACTATCAAGGAATATTAGACTAACTAGGACTAAATAATTAAGAGATATATAACCAAGACACACAGATGATGGAATGCTACAGAAAAATAAATTTATGGTAGGACAAATATCAGTACAATCACGACGCTAAATAAATAATCTACTCCCTCTGTCCCATAATATAAGAACGTTTTTAAAACTACACTAGTGTCAAAAACGTTCTTAT
Organism: Triticum dicoccoides; assembly: GCF_002162155.2. Lineage (NCBI taxonomy): Eukaryota > Viridiplantae > Streptophyta > Magnoliopsida > Poales > Poaceae > Triticum > Triticum dicoccoides. Next base: position 649,805,234 of record NC_041393.1, read on the forward strand.
ATTATGCGACAGAGGTTGAGGGAGTAATTTACAATGATCCCTAATTTTGGAGCTCTCCCACTCAATTGAGGTTTCAATTTGGATTGGTACACATTTTGACCGGGTAATTTATTTCTCAACGGGCTCTCTCATTTGGTCGAGGTATTCAATTTGGATTTGATTTACGAATTTTACTGGGTCAACGATTTCTCAACATAATCGGCAGTAATCATCCTTTAAAAAGAAGCACTAACATGTGACACTGTAGCACCAGTATAGTGCATGTGGTGGTTGATTGGCAGATATCAGAGAATCACACTGGAAGCCCGCTAAAACACCGCATTATAAAAAAAAACTTCATCATCTTCCCCGCACGTGAAACCAAATTTTATATTTTTGAAATTTCAGTAACACCAACGATGCAATAAAGCACGTCCAACCCTTCTAGTAACTAGTAGATACCCCGCGCGTTGCTGCGGAAATTTGTAGTCTTCTATTGAGCATCTCTTTAGAGCATAACACAGTTCATAAACTGGCAATTGAAAGTGTTAAAGGGGCTGAGTGCGACTGCAAGCAAACAAAATATTTGCCATGTGATCGATCTAAAAAAGCTGTAAACCCATTAGCTTACCAAATATATTTATGAAAAAAATGTACTGTAAAGATATCCCGACATTCTATAAATCTCCTTCTAAAGGAACAAACAATTTTTTCTAACAACAGGGAGTAACTCCCTGCTTCTATTTTCCATTGAAAATGAAACCCATCAGCCTAAGGAAGGGAAACTAACAGTGGCTCTTGTGGATATAGTTTAGAAAGGTCAACAAAGGTTGGATACATCACATACAACTATAGATCACAAACTGTACATACAACAACTCACAAGCAAACCCATTTTATTAAAAGGGCCACCAAAGAGTCATGTTTGTGAAAATTTTCAAACATCACTTGCAATCAACTAAAAAAATAAACATAGCACTTCATACAAAGCTCTCTAGATCTGCATAAAAAATCAATGAGTCAGAAAATAGTAAATTGTGTCATGTCCTTTTTTTAGAAAAGGAGAATGACCCCCGGCCTTTGCATCTGGGCGATGCATACGGCCACTTTATTAATTATTCTCACAAGACCTTACAAAGTCATACAACAGTAAGACTAAAGCCGCCGTCTAAGCAACAAACTGTCGCTACACCTATCCAGTTGATGAAGGGGCGCAGATAGCCTATGCCTAATACAAAACATACATCACAGCCAAGCCTAAGATCTAAGACCTGAGACCCCAGCCTAGCCACTTGCCCGGTCTGGGGCACACACTGGTCCGGCGTGCTCTCAGAGGCCGCTGCCGCCAAACTGCCATCGCTCCATCTTTAGAACTGTACTGATGCATCAACCTTGCTCGGTCCAGCTATCGTCGACGCCACCACAATGCCCAACGACACCTCCTCCATGCGCGCAAACAGGGAGACTTTCTCCTTTTTTGTCTTCTCCACACAATCCCCATCATCATATTATATTCCACCCATGGTGCTATATCCATGGCTCACGCTCATGTATTGCGTGAAAGTTGAAAAAGTTTGAGATTATTTAAGTACGAAACAATTGCTTGGCTTGTCATCGGGGGTGTATAATTTGGGAGCATTTTTGTGTGACGAAAATGAAGCATAGCCTAACTATATGATTTTTGTAGGGATGAACTTTCTTTAGCCATGTTATTTTGAGAAGACATAATTGCTTTGATTAATATGCCTGAAGTATTACTATTTCTTATGTCAATATGAACTTTTATTTTGAATCATTTGGATCTGAACATTCATGCCACGATAAAGAAAATTACATTGAGAATTATGCTAGGTAGCATTTCACATCGAAAATTCTGTTTTTATCATTTACCTACTCGGGGACGAGCAGGAATTAAGCTTGGGGATGCTTGATAAGTCTCCAACGTATCTGTCATTTTGATTGTTCCATGCTATTATATTACCCGTTTTGGATGTTTATGGGCTTTACTTTACACATTTATATCATTTTTGGGACTAACCTACTAACCGGAGGCCCAACCCGTATTGCTGTTTTTTTTTTGCTTATTTCAGTATTTCGAAGAAACGAAATATCAAGCGGAGTCCAAACGGAATGAAACCTTCTGTAGCATGATTTTTTGAACGAACGTGATCCGGACGACTTGGAGTGCAAATCAAGAAGCAGTCGAGGCAGCCACGAGGGTGGAGGGCGCGCCCACCCCTACAGGGTGCGCCCCCTATCTCGCGGGTCCCTCGGGTGGCCACCGACCTACTTCTTCCACCTATATATGCCCACGTACCCCGAGAACATTAGAGGAGCCAACGAAAAATTATTTCCACCACTGTAACCTTCTGTATCCGCGAGATCCCATCTTGGAGCCTTCGCTGGCGCTCCGCCGGAGGGGGGATCAACCACGGAGGGCTTCTACATCAACACCATAGCCGCTCCGATGAGTTGTGAGTAGTTTACCACAGACCTTCGGGTCCATAGTTATTAGCTAGATGGCTTCTTCTCTCTTTTTGGATCTCAATACCATGTTCTCCTCGATCTTCTTGGAGATCTATTCGGTATAACTCTTTTGCGGTGTGTTTATCGAGATACGATAAATTGTGGGTTTATGATCAAGTTTATCTATGAGAAATACTTGAATCTCCTCTGAACTCTTTTATGTGTGATTAAGTTATCTTTGCAAGTCTCTTCGAATAATCAGTTTGGTTTGGCCTACTAGATTGATGTTTCTTGCAATGGGAGAAGTGCTTAGCTTTGGGTTCATTCTTGCGGTGTCCTTTCCCAGTGACAGCAGGGGCAGCAAGGTACGTATTGTATTGTTGCCATCGAGGATAAAAATATGGGGTTTATATCATATTGCATGAGTTTATCCCTCTACATCATGTCATCTTTCTTAATGCATTACTCTGTTCTTTATGAACTTAATACTCTAGATGCATGCTAGATAGCGGTCAATGTGTGGAGTAATAGTAGTAGATGCAGGCAAGAGTCGGTGTACTTGTCACGGACGTGATGCCTATATACATGATCATGCCGAGATAATCTCATAATTATTCGATTTTCTATCAATTGCTCAACAGTAATTTGTTCACCCACCGTAATACTTATGCTATCTTGAGAAAAGCCACTTGTGAAACCTATGGCCCCCGGGTCTATCTTTTATCATATAATCTTTCAATCTACTTTTATTTGCATCTTTACTTTTCCAATCTATATTATAAAATACCAAAAATATATTTATCTTATCATACTATCTCTACCAGATCTCACTTTCGCAAGTGGCCGTGAAGGGATTGACAAGCCCTTTATTGCGTTGGTTGCGAGTTCTTTGTTTGTTTATGTAGGTGCGTGGTACTTTTGCGGAGCCCCCTACTGGATTGATACCTTGGTTCTCAAAAACTGAGGGAAATACTTACGCTACTATTGCTGCATCACCATTTTCTCTTCAAGGAAAACCAACGCAAGCTCAAGACGTAGCAAGAAGGATTTCTGGCGCCGTTGCCGGGGAGGTCTTCGCTCGTGTCAAGACATACCAAGAACCCATCACAAACTCATCTCCCTCGCATTTACATTATTCGCCATTTGCCTCTCGTTTTCCTCTCCCCCACTTCACCCTTGCCGTTTTATTCGCCCTCTCTTTCCCAATCTCCTCTCTCTCTCTTTCATTTGCCTCTTTTTGTTTGCTTGATTGTTGGATTACTTGTCGCCATGGCGCAAGATAATACCAAATTGTGTGATTTCCTCATTACCAATAATAATGATTTCCTTAGTACTCCGATTGCTCCTCTTAATGATGTTGAGTCTTGTGAAATCAATACTGCTTTGCTGAATCTTGTTATGAAAGATCAATTCACCGGCCTTCCTAGTGAAGATGCCGCTACCCATCTAAAAAACTTTGTTGATTTGTGTGATATGCAAAAGAAGAAAGATACGGACAATGATATTGTTAAATTGAAGTTATTTCCGTTTTCACTTAGAGATCATGCTAAAGTTTGGTTTTCGACTTTGCCTAAGAATAATATTGATTCTTGGAACAAGTGCAAAGATGCTTTTATTTCTAAATATTTTCCTCCCGCTAAGATCATCACTCTTAGGAACGATATTATGAATTTTAAACAACTTGATCATGAGCATGTTGCCCAATCTTGGGAAAGAATGAAATTGATGATTCACAATTGCCCTACTCATGGTTTGAATTTATGGATGATCATACAAAAATTTTATGCAAGATTGAACTTTGCTTCTAGAAATCTTTTAGATTCGGCCGCGGGAGGCACGTTTATGGAAATCACTTTAGGAGATGCTACAAAACTTCTTGATAATATTATGGCTAATTACTCTCAATGACACACCGAAAGATCTACTAGTAAAAAAGTGCATGCTATAGAAGAAATTAATGTTTTGAGTGGAAAGATGGATGAGCTTATGAAATTGTTTGCTACTAAGAGTGCTCCTCTTGATCCTAATGATATGCCTTTGTCTACTTTGATTGAGAATAATAATGAATCTATGTATGTGAATTTTGTTGGTAGGAATAGTTTTGGAAACAATGCTTATAGAGGAAACTTTAACCCTAGACCGTTCCCTAGTAATTCCTCTAATAATTATGGAAATTCCTACAATAATTCTTATGGTAATTTTAATAAGATGCCTTCTGATTTTGAGAATAGTTTAAAAGAATTTATGATCTCTCAAAAGAATTTTAATGCCTTGCTTGAACAAAAATTACTCAAGGTTGATGATTTGGCTAGGAACATTGATAGACTTTCGCTTGATGTTGATTCTTTGAAACTTAGATCTACTTCTCCAAAGCATGATATCAATGAGTTGCTCAAAGCAATGAGAATTTCCATTGATAAGTGCAAGGAAAGAACCGCTAGATTGCGTGCTAAGAAAGATTGCTTTATAAAAGCGTGTTCTTCTAGTTTCAATGAAAATAATGATGAAGATCTTAAAGTTATTGATGTGTCCCCTATTAGATCTTTGTTTTGCAATATGAATCTTAATAATGATGGGACTGGAGATGAGTCAACTTTAGTTAAAAGGTGTCCCAATAATTCGGAGTTTTTAGATCTTGATGCTAAATTTGGTAAAAGTGGGATTCAAGAGGTCAAGACTTTAAATAGCATTGAACCCACTATCTTGGATTTTAAGGAATTTAATTATGATAATTGTTCTTTAGAAGGTTGTATTTCCTTGTTGCAATCTGTTGTGAATTCTCCTCATGCTTATAGTCAAAATAAAGCTTTTACCAAACATATTGTTGATGCCTTGATGCAATCTTTTGAGGAAAAACTTAATTTGGAAGTTTCTATACCTAGAAAACTTAATGATGAGTGGGAACCTACTATAAAGGTTAAAATTAAAGATCATGAGTGTTATGTTTTGTGTGATTTGGGTGCTAGTGTTTCCACGATTCCAAAAACTTTATGTGATATTCTAGGTTTCCATGATCTTGATGATTGCTCTTTAAATTTGCACCTTACGGATTCCACCATTAAAAAGCCAATGGGAAGGATCAATGATGTTCTCATTATTGCAAATAGAAATTTGGTGCCCGTAGATTTTTTATCATTCTTGATATAGATTGCAATCTTTCTTGCCGTATTATTCTTGGTAGACCTTTCCTTAGAATGATCGTCGCGATTATTGATATGAAGGAAGGGAATATTAGATTCCAATTTCCATTAAGGAAAGGCATGGAGCACTTTCCAAGAAAGAAAGTCAAATTACCTTATGAATCTATCATGCGAGTTACTTATGAATTGAGTGCCAAAGATGGCACTACTTAGATCTATCCTCATTTTTATGCCTAGCTAGGGGCGTTAAATGATAGCGCTAGTTGGGAGGCAACCCAATTTTATTTGTGTTTTTGTTTTTGTTTCTGTTTAGCAATAAATTTTGCATCTACCTTTTGTTTAGATGTGTTTTTATATTTTAATTAGTGTTTGTGCCAAGTCGAACCTATAGGATAACCTATGGTGATAGCTAATTCGATTCTGCTGAAAAACAGAAACTTTGCGCGCACGAAAATAGTTTTGTTAATTAACAGAAACGTGATTTTGCGTTGATTCTTTTTTCTATAGATCAATAGACAAATTGCCCAGGACTTCCTATTTTGGTAGGATTTTTAGAGTTCCAGAAGTATTAGAGGGTTACAGATTGCTACAGACTGTTCTGTTTTTGAAAGATTCTGTTTTTCGTGCGTTGTTTGCTTATTTTGATGCATCTATGGATAGTATTAAGTGGTATGAACCATAGAGAACTTGAAATACAGTAGATTTAACACCAATATAAATAAAGAATGAGTTCATTACAGTACCTTATGTGGTGGTTTTGCTTTCTTTCACTAATGGAGCTTATGAGATTTCCTGTTGAGTTTTGTGTTGTGAAGTTTTCAAGTTTTGGGTAAAGATTAGATGGACTATGGAATAAGGAGTGGCAAGAGCCTAAGCTTGGGGATGCCCATGGCACCCCAAGATATTCAAGAATATCCAAAAGCCTAAGCTTGGGGATGCCCCCAGAAGGCATCCCCTCTTTCGTCTTCGTTTATCGGTAACTTCACTTGGAGCTATAGTTTTATTCGCCACATGATATGTGTTTTGCTTGGAGCGTCTTGTATGATATTAGTATTTGCTTTTTAGTTTTCCAAAATCATCCTTGATTTACACACTTTTTGGGAGAAGCCCACTTGATTGGAATTTATTAGAATACTCTATGTGCTTCACTTATATCTTTTGAGCTAGATAGTTTTTGCTCTAGTGCTTCACTTATATCTTTTAGAGCACGGCGGTGGCTTAATTTTGTAGAAATTGCTAGTCTCTCATGATTCACTTATATTATTTTGAGAGTATCTTAGAACAGCATGGTATTTGCTATGGTTATAAAATTGGTCCTAGAATGGTGGGCATCCAAGTTGCGTATACTAAAAACTATCATAGGAAGTGAATTGGATGCTATGTTCAATTTGATACTTGATAATTGTTTTGAGATATGGAGGTAGTGATATTAAAGTCATGCTAGTTGGGTGATTATGAATTTAAAGAATGCTTGTGTTGAAGTTAGCAAGTCCCGTAGCATGCACGTATGGTTAAAGTTGTGTAACAAATTTGAAACATGAGGTGTTCTTAGATTGTGCATCCTTATGAGTGGCGGCCGGGGACGAGCGATGGTCTTTTCCTACCAATCTATCCCTCTAGGAGCATGCGCATAGTTCTTGGTTTTTGATGACTTCTAAATTTTTGCAATAATTATATGAGTTCTTTTGACTAATGTTGAGTCCGTGGATTATACGCACTTTTACCTTTCCATCATTGCTAGCCTCTTCGTTACCGTGCATTGCCCTTTCTCACCTTGAGAGTTGGTGCAATCTTCGCCGGTGCATCCAAACCCTGTGATATGATACGCTCTATCACACATAAACCTCCTTATCTTCCTCAAAACAGCCACCATACCTATCAATTATGGCATTTCCATAGCCATTCCTAGATATATTGCCATGCAACTTTCCACCGTTCCGTTTATCATCATGACACACATTACTATTGTCATATTGCCATTGCATGATCATGTAGTTGACATCGTATTTGTGGCAAGTCCACTTTGCATAATTTTTCATACATGTCACTCTTGATTCATTGCCCATCCCGGTACACCACCGGAGGCATTCATATAGAGTCATATCTTGTTCTAGTTTTGAGTTGTAATTCATGAGTTGTAAATCAATAAAAATGTGATGATCATCATTATTAGATCATTGTCCCCCCCCCCCACCAAAAAAGGCCAAAAAGGAAAAAAAGAAAGGCCAAATAAAAAAAGAAGAAAGGCCAAAATAAAAAAAAGAAAGGCACAAAAAAAATAAAAAAAAATAAAAATAAAAAGGGGGCAATGTTACTATCTCTTTTCCACACTTGTGCTTCAAAGTAGCACCATGTTCTTCATATGGAGAGTCTCATATGTTGTCACTTTCATATACTAGTGGGAACTTTTCATTATAAAACTTGGCTTGTATCCTACGATGGGCTTCCTCAAAATGCCCTAGGTCTTCGTGAGCAAGCAAGTTGGATGCACACCCACTAGTTTTCTTTTGTTGAGCTTTCATACATTTATAGCTCTAGTGCATCCGTTGCATGGCAATCCCTACTCCTCATGTTGACATCAATTGATGGACATCTCTATAGCCCGTTGATTATCCTTGTCAATGTGAGACTTTCTCCTTTTTTGTCTTCTCCACACAATCCCCATCATCATATTCTATTCCACCCATAGTGCTATATCCATGGCTCACGCTCATGTATTGCGTGAAAGTTGAAAAGGTTTGAGATTATTTAAGTACGAAACAATTGCTTGGCTTGTCATCGGGGGTGTATAATTTGGGAGCATTTTGTGTGACGAAAATGAAGCATAGCCTAACTATATGATTTTTGTAGGGATGAACTTTCTTTAGCCATGTTATTTTGAGAAGACATGATTGCTTTGATTAATATGCTTGAAGTATTACTATTTCTTATGTCAATATGAACTTTTATTTTGAATCATTTGGATCTGAACATTCGTGCCACAATAAAGAAAATTACATTGAGAATTATGCTAGGTAGCATTCCACATCGAAAATTCTATTTTTATCATTTACCTACTCGAGGACGAGCAGGAAGTAAGCTTGGGGATGCTTGATACGTCTCGAACGTATCTATAATTTTTTATTGTTCCATGCTATTATATTACCCGTTTTGAATGTTTATGGGCTTTACTTTACACATTTATATCATTTTTTGACTAACCTACTAACTGGAGGACTAGCCTGTATTGCTGTATTTTTGGCAATTTCAGTATTTCGAAGAAAAGGAATATCAAACGGAGTCCAAACGCAATGAAACCTTTAGGAGCGTGATTTTTGGAACGAACATGATCCAGAGGACTCGGAGTGCGATTCCAGAAGCAGTTGAGGCGGCCACGAGGGTGGAGGGCGTGCCCACCCCTACAGGGCACGCCCCCTATCTCGTGGGCCCCTCGGGTGGCCACCAACCTACTTCTTCCTCCTATATATGCCCACGTACCCCGAGAACATCAGAGGAGCTAACGAAAAACTATTTCCACCACCGTAACCTTCTGTATCCATGAGATCCCATCTTGGAGCCTTCGCTGGTGCTCCGCCGGAGGGGGAATCGACCACAGGGGGCTTCTACATCAACACCATAGCCCCTCCGATGAGTTGTGAGTAGTTTACCACAGACCTTCGGGTCTATAGTTATTAGCTAGATGACTTCTTCTCTCTTTTTGGATCTCACTACCATGTTCTCCTCGATCTTCTTGGAAATCTATTCGATGTAACTCTTTTTGCGGTGTGTTTGTCGAGATACGATGAATTGTGGGTTTATGATCAAGTTTATCTATGAGAAATATTTGAATCTCCTCTGAATTCTTTTATGTGTGATTAAGTTATCTTTGCAAGTCTCTTCGAATTATCAGTTTGGTTTGGCCTACTAGATTGATCTTTCTTGCAATGGGAGAAGTGCTTAGCTTTGGGTTCAATCTTGCGGTGTCCTTTCCCAGTGACAGCAGGGGCAGCAAGGCACATATTGTATTGTTGCCATCGAGGATAAAAATATGGGGTTTATATCATATTGCATGAGTTTATCCCTCTACATCATGTCATCTTTCTTAAGGCGTTAATTTGTTCTTTATGAACTTAATACTCTAGATGCATGTTGGATAGCGGTCGATATGTGGAGTAATAGTAGTAGATGCAGGCAGGAGTCGGTCTACTTGTCACGGACGTGATGCCTATATACATGATCATGCCTAGATAATCTCATAATTATTCGCTTTTCTATCAATTGCTCGACAGTAATTTGTTAACCCACCATAATACTTATTCTATCTTGAGAGAAGCCACTAGTGAAACCTATGGCCCCTGGGTCTATCTTTCATTATATAAGCTTTCAATCTACTTTTAGTTGCATCTTTACTTTTCCAATCTATATTATAAAATACCAAAAATATATTTATCTTATCATACTATCTCTATCAGATTTGTCGGTGCTCCAGGGTTCTGCCTGGTGGTGCTGGTGGTGACGGCGGCCCGTGCACGAGAGTTGGATCCCTTCGAACTGATCTGGGTGAAAACTTGCCTTCGGTGTCTCCTAAGGCCGGCGGTGGCGGCGCTATCTGCGTCATTCCCTTCTTGAAGGCATCGCCGTGGAGAAGTTCAAGGCCACTCTCTGCTACCTCTGGGGGAAACCCTAGATCGGATGATTGGATGACGGCGGCGCTTTGTTGTCGTTCCTCCCTTAGGGGCGTCATTCTTGGAGTACACACGTGATTGTGGGACCAGAGGGCGGATTCTTTGGTGGAGCGGTGCTTCATCCTACATACTGATGGCGACGGATCTTGACGGCGTGGCGCAGTGCAGATTCGGAGTTCGCTGTGGGAGGATGGACTCACGCAAGAGGACGACGTTTATCTCACCGTTGTTCGGGGAGTCTGGACCGCATACTAGAGTGCTCGTGCCAAATTCATGGCACACCAGACAAACCAGCCAACCACACCAATAGAGACTATTGGGTGTTCAAACAGGCCAGCAAGATAAATGCCGAAAACAAGGACAAGGGGCTGAAAAGCGATGATGACGATGAGCCCCAGCGTCCGAATACGGTGGGACAAAAGAAATTTCCCCACCAGGTGAAAACGGTCAACATGATCTACGCCACCCACATCCCAAGCGGGAACTGAAGCAGGCACTACGGGACATCTAGGCTATGGAGCCAGTCGTCCCCAAGTTCAATCCATGGTCAACTTGTCCGATCACCTTTGACCGTAGGGATCACCCTACCAGCATCCGTCACGGCGGCTCAGCCGCATTGGTCTTAGACCCAATCATCAACGGATTCCACCTCACGCGTGTCCTTATGGACGGCGGCAGCAGCCTGAACCTGCTTTATCAGGACACAGTGCGCAAGATGGGCATTGATCCTTCAAGGATCAAGCCCACCAAAACTACCTTTAAAGGTGTTATTCCTGGAGTAGAGGCCCGCTGCATGGGCTCTATAACATTGGAAGTGGTCTTCGGATCCGCAGACAACTTCAGGAGCGAAGAGCTAATCTTCGACATCGTCCCTTTCCACAGTGGCTACCATGCACTGCTCGGACGAACCGCATTCGCTAGATTCAATGCAGTGCCCCACTATGCATATCTCAAGCTCAAGATGCCGGGACCGCGCGGGGTCATCATTGTCAATAGAAATATGGACCGCTCCCTTCGAACAGAAGAGCATACGGCAGCCCTCGCGGCAGAAGTACAATGCGGCCTCCTCCGACAAACCAATCCGATGACAACTTCAAGCATTGTCAAACGAGTCTGGAGCACCCCGCAATAGGCTCATGAGGAACGTCAAGATCGTGATTAGCAGTCTGGCCTCCGCTCAAGCCCCCCCAAAGCAGCGTTTGCGCCACGCGTACACAATTATGCACTCAAGATACCTTGGGCATAGGCGGAGGCGCATCAACGACTCAGTCGATAATGCGGGTAACCGCTAAATACCTTCATACTCTTTCCCTCTTACCTTTCAGGACACCGCGTTAGTGCAACATCCTCAGAAGAGACAAATTGCTGGACTCACAGGGGAGAGACATTTAAGGAGGCAACAGACGTGCAGAACAGAAGAAAATCCAGGTGAAATCTATTTGCGATCATTATACCTGCTTTATCTCCTGTGCACAACCTGTCCCTGGATAGGACATGTCAAATAGTCCTATTTATCTCCGCTTAATTCATCCGTTGTAAACATACGCTTAAACGTATTTTTCGTCAATGGGAGATTATGTATAGCTCAGCTTATTATTCTTACTAGACCATTCTTTCTCCTTTAAATGTTTATTTGGTTTTGCATCCGTACATCTTGGTACGATCAGTTTGCCAGGGGCTTCTCATGGCGCCCCGTAATATGGCAAATAAAAGTCTGAACACTTTCAATAGTGCGGCATCCCGAACTTATAGCACTATATGCATTAGCTCCGAATCATGTCTTGGGTCTACAGTTGGGATAGCCCGGCTCCCTTGTTTTGGTGCCTTATGTTCCGTTATATCGGCTAAGGTAGTGCAGGGAGAACTAATGCGATTGTGTCCTGGTTCTTCCGGACGAGCACCTCAGTAGAGAAAGCCGAAAACTGACCGGCATGATGTGGCGAGAGCTGGTCGCTGTTCGAGAGGTACTAAAATCCTTAAAGATTTTCCGCTTTAGGCGATAAATCGGCTTTATCCGATCTAGGCATATATAGCGCCCCAATTCGGCCTTCCAGATTCTAGGGGCTTCGCCGAAATTTAAAATTATAGACTTCTATGGCTAAGTGAAAGGTATAAAGCCGCAAAGTCCGATTGCCTCGTTCGTTGCGCCGGACACCTCCTTAAGGGACCAAACAATTGGATAAAGAGTCTCCGGGTTTTCCACAAACACCCCAGCGCTAGTCACGTGGGGGCGGAAGCCGACGACTGGCCTACTTTTAGGATTTTATAAACAACCGCACAGAAGGTAATATTTTAAATAACAAAAGTGCTACATAGCGCAAGTAACCTCGTCCTTAAAATACAAACATGAAAAAAGTGAATTCATTCAAAAATGGTGTCCTTGGTACATTTGTCAGCCACGAGACGAGCACCCTTCACAATGCCATCATAGTACAGCTCGGGATGGCGATGCGCCTTGCCCTCCGGCGGCCCGTCCTTGACCAGCTTCTCCGCATCCATCTTGCCGCAATGCACTTTGACGCGGGCAAGGGCCCGGCGGGCACCCTCGATGCACACGGATCGCTTGATCACCTCAAGCCGTGGGCAGGCATCCACCATCCACTTGATCAGGCCGAAGTAGCTACTGGGAATGAGCTCACCAGGCCACATCCAGACTATTAAACCTTTCATAGCCATTTCGGCCGCCCTGTGGAGTTCGACCAACTGCTTCAGTTGGTCACTCAGAGGCGTCGGGTGTTCGGCCCCAGCATACTGGGACCAGAACAGCTTCTTCGTTGAGTTCCCCTCCTGGGCACGGTAGAACTCCGCAGCTTCTGATACGCTGCGTGGCAGATCTGCGAATGCCCCTGGAGAGCTCCGAATTCGAGTAAGTAAAAGAAATGCCTCCTCCACATGTTTGCTTTGCATAAAGAACTTCTTACCCGCTGCTATCTTCTTGGCCTCCTGGATCTCCTGCTGTGCTTTCTCGGCTTCGGCCTTGGCGTATTTTAAACTCATAAGGGCCTTCGCAAGCTCGGCCTCTTTCGCCTTCAGATCATGCTCCACGGACTCGCATTTCTTGCCGAGGTCCTGGAGCTCTTGCTGTACCTCACCCACCCTAGCACTTTGCTTCTCGCGCTCCTTACACTCCGAGGCCGCCCTGTCTTCGGCCTCGAACAACGCCTTCTTCAGGGACGCCACTTCGGCGGTGTCCCCTATTACACGGTCACGACACTTAGGTGTTAGACCCACCAATTTTGCCTATCCTTAAATGTATAAGAGCGGGAATTACTTACCCTTATTCTCTTTGAGTTGCCTCTTCGTGAGGTCGAGCTCTCCCTGCTCCTGCTCCAGGTCCCGCTTTAGATCGGCAACCTCGGTAATACGGGCAGCAGCAGCAAGCAGCATAGCCTGCTTATTCACAATAATACTTATGATTAGACTACTGCGGATTGTAATTGACCCTCTGGTCGGCTTTTCTTTTCGAACGCCAAACAGAGTATCAGGGGCTACTACCTATCGGGTGGTAATTTTGCACATATTTATTACCTACCTCGAAGCCTGTTAGGAGGCTCGTGCAAGCTTCCGTTAGTCCGCTCTTGGCGGACGAAACCTTCTGCATCACTGAAGTCATAAGAGTATGGTGCCCCTCATCCAGGGAAACACTGCGAATCACTTCCAGCAGACCGTCCGGCGCCTCATGCGCAGCGGAAGTCCGCAACACAGACGGCTCGCCCTCCTTAGCGAGGGGTCGCCCGCCTGAGTCCGGAACCATTGATGGTTCTAGAATTGTGTTCGGCTGAGAGGTTGGCTGGCCAAGGCTCTCATCGACACGATCCCCGGGGATCTTGAACCCCGCGTGTCCGACGTCTGGGACCCCGCCTCGGGGCGTCTCCAGAGTCACCTCCCCCCGCTTTGGGAGCCTTCGGGACAACACCTCCATGTCATCCGCTTGTTGGGGAGTAGTGGCTGTCGGAAGCGAATTGATCTCCGAATCACTCAGGGACCTGGAGGAAGACACTTCGGGGAGATCCCTGGCCGGACTGCACATATGTTCGGCATTATGAAATGCAAAATCTATGAAATGAAATCATGATAGAATGCGGACACTTACGATCGCACTAGGGGCTTCGCCCTGGGCAGCCACCCCTCCTTGCTATGAGCGGCCGTGGCGGAATAGTCCGAAAGGGGCACCTTCCCCTTCTTGGACGCCCCAGCCTCCCCCTCCGGGGCGGCTTTTCTTTTCTTCCCCTCCCCAGTGCAGGGAGGTGGAATTTCTTCTTGATTCCCCCCGCCTCCGCGGGAGGAATCTGACTCGTCGTCATCCGACGACAGGGGTATGATGGCCTTGCGTCGGGGGCCTTTTCCGGCCCCCTGGTCCGCCTCCCCGGACCCCTCATCCTTTTCGTATGGGGCGTCTTCCTGTTCTTCCTCCCCCCTTCGTGGGAGGAGTCCGCCTCGTTGTCTTCGGACGAGGCTTCCGGCACAACCTTACGCCGGAGACCCTTTGGATCCCCGGGGCCTTCTTCTCGGCCTTCTTCTCCGGCACCTTGTACGGTGCCGGGACCAGCATCTCCGTCAGGAGAGCATCTGCTGGGTCTTCTGGCAGCAGAGCCGGGCAGTAAACCTGCTCCGCTTTCTCCATGTAATCCTGAAACAAATATGCACAACTATTTGAGGCACTCCCGTGAATATATCGGGAAGAACTAGGTTCGGTGTCAGTCTAAGAACTCACCGGCCTAGGATCCCACGCGGCATGAAGCCCGCGGTCCTCGGATGTCAAAGGAGGCACTTCGGAGGCCTTGAACAACACCTTCCATGCGCCTTTGTGCGTCATGTCGTAGAGCCCCTAGAGCGTCTGGTGCTCGGTTGGGATGAACTCCCACAGATTGACTGCCCGCCTTTGGCAGGGCAAGATTCAGCGAACGAGCATGACCTGGATCACGTTGACAAGCTTGCTGTTCTTGTCCTTCATGATTTTGACGCATGTTTGGAGTCCGGCCAGCTCCCTAGAATCGCCCCGGGACAGGCCCTTCTTCTCCTAGGAGGTGAGCCATATGGGGGCTCTGGTTTGGAACTCGGGGGCCGCCGCCCAGTTGGCGCCGCGCGGCTCGGTGATGTAGAACCACCCCGATTGCCATCCTTTTACGGTCTCCGCAAAGGAGTCGTCGAGTCATGTCACGTTGGGCATTCTGCCCACCATGGCCCCTCCGCACTCCGCCTGTTGGCCGCTTACCACCTTCGGCTTCACGCAGAAAGTTTGCAGCCATAGGCCGAAGTGAGGCCGGATGCGGAGGAAGGCCTCGCACACGACGATGAACGCCGAGATGTTGAGGATGAAATTCGGGGCTAGATCATGGAAATCTAGCCCGTAGTAGAACATAAGCCCGCGGACGAAGGTATGGAGTGGAAATCCCAGTCCACGGACGAAGTGGGCGACGAATACGACCCTCTCGTGGGGTCCTGGGCCGGAATGACCTGCCCGGCGTCCGGTAGACGGTGCGCTATGTCCGCGGCCAAGTATCCGGCTGCCCGAAGATTTGCGATGTGCTTCTCCTTGACGGTGGAAGCCACCCACTTGCCTCCTGCTCCGGACATGTTTAGCTGTGCGGGGAAAACTTGGGCTTGGGCGCTGGAGCTCGAGGGGGCAAGAGTGGGCAAAGGAGGAAGAAGGCGTGGGTGAAAATGGGGAAATCTTATCCCTTTATAGAGGCACCGGAAGCGGTGCGCCTCCCCACTTGCCTGTTGGGAATCGCTTGTTTCCCAAGCGCCACGATTAATGGCATGGTGAGATTACCCATACCCGTATTGATGAGAATCGCGTAATAAGGGGACACGATCTCTTCTTTGACAAGACGTGTCACAGAAACCACCTCGTAATATGCGTTGTAGCTGGTTGTGTGGAAATGGTTCGAATGATGGATCCGACCATAATAACGTGTCAGGTCATCAGAAAAAGTTGTCAGCAGATTGCATTTGTGAAATATCGTTCTCTCTACGGCGATTCCACGGAGCTGTCCGGACTCCAAACATGCATCAAAAGCATGAAGGACAAGAACATCAAGCTTGTCAACGTGATCCAGGTCATGCTCGTTCGCCGAATGTTGCCCTGCCAGAGGCGGGCAGTCAATCTGTGGGAGTTCATCCCAACCGAGCACCGTACGCTCCAGAGGCTCTATGACATGACGCACAAAGGCGCATGGAAGGTACTGTTCAAGGCCTCCAAAGTGCCTCCTTCGACATCCGAGGACCGCGGGCTTCATGCCGCGCGGGCTCCTAGGCCAGTGAGTTCTTAGACTGACACCGAACCTAGTTCATCCCGATATATTCACGGGAGTGCCTCAAGTAGTTGCGCATATTTGTTTCAGGATTACGTGGAGATAGCGGAGCAGGTTTACTGTCGGGCTCCGCTGCCAGAAGACCCAGCAGATGCTCTCCTGACGGAGATGCTGGTCCCGGCGCCGTACAAGGTGCCGGAGAAGAAGGCCGAAAGAAGGCCCCGGGGATCCGAAACGGTCTCCGGCGTAAGGTTGTGCTGGAAGCCTCGTTCGAAGACGACCAGGCGGACTCCTCCCACGAAGGGGAGAAGGAAGAAGAAGAAGACGCCCCATCCGGAAAGGATGAGGGTCCGGGGAGGCGGACCAGGGGGCCGGAAAAGGCCCCCGACACAAGGCCGTCATACGCCTGTCATCGGATGACGATGAGTCAGATTCCTCCCGCGGAGGCGCGGGGAATCAAGAAGAAATTACACCTCCCCGCACTGGAGGTGGAGGCTGGTGCAGCCAAGAAGGGGGAGGCTGGGGCGTCCAAGAAGGGGAAGGTTCCCTTTCCAGACTATTCCTCCACGGCCGCTCATAGCAAGGAGGGGTGGCTGCCCAGGGGGAAGCCCCTAGTGCGATCGTAAGTGTCCGCATTCTATCATGATTTCACTTCATAGTTTTTGCGTTTCATAATGCCGAATATATGTGCAGTCCGGCCAGGGATCTCCCCGAAGTGTCTTCCTCCGGGTCCCTGAGTGATTCGGAGATCATTTCGCTTCCAACAACCACTACTCCCCAACATGCGGATGACACGGAGGTGTTGTCCCGAAGGCTTCCAGAGTGGGGGGAGGTGACTCTGGAGACGCCCCAAGGCGGGGTCCCAGAGGTCGGACACGCGGGGTTCCAGATCCCCACGGATCGTGTCGATTAGAGCCTTGGCCAGCCAAGCTCTCAGCTGAACACAATTCCGGAACCTTCAATGGTTCCGGACTCAGGCGGGCGACCCCTCGCTAAGGAGGGCGAGCCGTCTGTTTCGTGGACTTCCGCTGCGCATGAGGCGCCGGACGGTCTGCTGGAAGCGCTTCGCGGTGTTTCCCTGGATGAGGGGCACTGTACTCTTATGAGTTTGGTGATTTCAGAAGGTTTCGTCCGCCAAGAGCGGACTAACCGAAGCTTGCACCAGCCTCCTAACAGGCTTCGAGGTAAGTAATAAATATGTGCAAAATTACCACCCGATAGGTAGTAGCCCCAGATACTCTGTTTGGCGTTCGGAAAGAAAAGCCGAGCAGAGGGTCAATTATAATCCACAGGAGTCTAATCATAAGTATTGTTGTTAATAAGCAGGCTGTGCTGCTGCTGCCCGTACTGCCGAGGTTGCTGATCTGAAGCGGGACCTAGAGCAGGCGTAGGGAGAGCTCGACCTCGCGAAGAGGCAGCTCGAAGATAATAAGGGTAAGTAATTCCTGCTCTTATGCATTTAAGGATAGGCAAAATTGGTGGGTCTAACACCTAAGTGTCGTGACCGTGTAACAGGGGACACCGCCAAAGTGGTGCCCCTGAAGAAGGCGATGTCCGAGGCTGAAGACAGGGCGGCCTCGGAGTGTAAGGAGCGCGAGAAGCAAAGTGCTAGGGTGGGTGAGGTACAGCAAGAGCTCCAGGACCACGGCAAGAAATGCTAGTCCGTGAAGCATGATCTGAAGGTGAAAGAGGCCGAGCTTGCGAAGGCCCTTATGAGTTTAAAAGATGCCAAGGCCGAAGCCGAGAAAGCATAGCAGGAGATCCAGGAGGCCAAGAAGATAGCAGCGGGTAAGAAGTTCTTTATGCAAAGCAAACATGTGGAGGAGGCGTTTCTTTTAATTACTCGAATTCGGAGCTCTCCATGGGCATTCATAGATCTGCCACACAGCGTATCAGACGCTGTGGAGTTCTACCGTGCCCAGGAGGGGAACTCAACGGAGAAGCTGTTCTGGTCCCAGTATGCTGGGGCCGAACACTCGACGCCTCTGAGTGACCAACTGAAGCAGTTGGTCGAACTCCACAGGGCGGCCGAATTGGCTATGAAAGGTTTCATAGTCCGGATGTGGCCTGGTGAGCTCATGCCCAGTAGCTACTTCGTCCTGATCAAGCGGATGGTGGATGCCTGCCCACGGCTTGAGGTGATCAAGCGATCCGAATGCATCGAGGGTGCCCGCCGGGCCCTTGCCCGCGTCAAAGTGCATTGGGGGCAAGATGGATGCGGAGAAGCTGGTCAAGGACGGGCCGCCGGAGGGCAAGGCGCATCGCCATCCCGAGTTGTACTATGATGGCTTTATGAAGGGTGCTCGTCTCGTGGCTGACGAATGTACCAAGGACACCATTTTTGAATGAATTCACTTGTGTCATGTTTGTATTTTAAGGAGGAAGTGACTTGCGCTAAGTAGCGATTTTGTTACTTAAAATATTACCTTCTGTGCGGCTGTTTATAAAATCCTGAAAGTAGGCCAGTCGTCGGCTTCCGCCCCCACATGACTAGCGCTGGGGTGTTCGTGGAAAACCCGGACACTCTTTATCTAATTGTTTGGTCCCTTAAGGAGGTGTCTGGTGCAGCGAACGAGGCAATCGGACTATGCGGCTTTATAACTTTTGCTTAGCCATAGTAGTCTATAATTTTAAATTTTGGCAAAGCCCCTAGAATCCGGAAGGCCGAATTGGGGCGCTATATAGGCCTAGATCGGACAAAGCTGATTTATCGCCTAAAGCGGAAAATCTTTAAGGATTTTAGTTCCTCTCGATCAGCGACCAGCTCTCGCCATATCATGCCGGTCAGTTTTCGACTTTCTCTATTGAGGTGCTCGTCCGGAAGAACCAGGACACAATTGCAGTAGTACTCCTTGTGCTACCTTAGCTGATATAACGGAACATAAGGCACCAAAACAAGGGAGCCGGGCTATCCCAACTGTAGACCCAAGACATGATTCAGAGCTGCATATAGTGCTATAAGTTCGGGGTGCCGCACTATTGAAAGTGTTCGGACTTTTATTTGCCATATTACGGGGCGCCATGAGAAGCCCCTGGCAAACTGACCGTACCAATTTGTACGGATGCAAAACCAAATAAACATTTAAAGGAGAAAGAATGCTCCAGTAAGAATAATAAGCTGACGCTATACATAATCTCCCATTGATGAAAAATACGTTTAAGCGTATGTTTACAACGGATGAACTAAGCGGAGATAAATAGGACTATTTGATATGTCCTATCCAGGGGCAGGCTGTGTACAGGAGATAAAGCAGGTATAATGATCGCAAATAGATTCCACCTGGGTTTTCTTCTGTTCTGCATGTCTGTTGCCTCCTTAGATGTCTCTCCCCTGTGAGTCTGGCAATTCGGCTCTTCTAAGGATGCTGCACTAACGCGGTGTCCTGAAAGGTAAGAGGGAAAGAGTATGAAGGTATTTAGCCGTTACACGCATTATCGACTGAGTCGTTGATGCGCCTCCGCCTATGCCCAAGGTATCTTGAGTGCGTAATTGGGTACGCGTGGCGCGAACGCTGCTTTGGGGGGGGCTTGAGCGGATGCCGGACTGCTAATCAAGATCTTGACGTTCCTGATGATCCTGTTGCGGGGTGCTCCGGACTCGTTTGACAGTGCTCGAAGTTGTCGCCGGATTGGTTTGTCGGAGGAGGCCACATTGTACTTCTGCCATGAGGGCTTCCGTATGCTCTTCTGTTCGAAGGGAGTGGTCCATATTTCCGTTGACAGTGATGACCCCGCGCGGTCCCGGCATCTTGAGCTTGAGATATGCATAGTGTGGCACCGCATTGAATCTAGCGAATGCGGTTCGTCCGAGCAGTGCGTGGTAGCCACTGCGGAAAGGGACGATGTCGAAGATTAGCTCTTCGCTCCTGAGGTTGTCTGGGGATCCCAAGTACTTCCAATGTTATAGAGCCCGTGCAGCGGGCCTCTACTCCAGGAATAACACCTTTAAAGGTAGTTTTGGTGGACTTGATCCTTGAAGGATCAATGCCCATCTTGCGCACTGTGTCCTGATAAAGCAGGTTCAGGCTGCTGCCGCCGTCCATAAGGACACGCGTGAGGTGGAATCTGTCGATGATTGGGTCTAAGACCAATGCAGCTGAGTCGCCGTGACGGATGCTGGTGGGGTGATCCCTACGGTCAAAGGTGATCGGACAAACTTGATCCTTGGGGGCGACTGGCTCCATCGCATAGACGTCCCGTAGTGCCCGCTTCCGTTCCCGCTTGGGGATGTGGGTGGTGTAGATCATGTTGACCGTTTTCACCTTGGGAGGAAATTTCTTTTGTCCCCCCGTATTCGGACGCCAGGGCTCATCGTCATCATCGCTTTGCAGCCCCTTGTCATTGTTTTTAGCGTTTATCTTGCCGGCCTGTTTGAACACCTAGCAGTCTCTATTGGTGTGGTTGGCTGGTTTGTCCGGTGTTCCCGTATTCAGACTGGACGGTCCCTGATTATTTCTTTTGAACAGCTTTTTCCGCTGTCCGGACTTAGGTCCACTGAATCCGGCGTTGACTGCCGTGTCTTCAGTGCTTTCGCCGTTGTTCCATCTCTTATGTTTGTTACACCATGGCTTACCATTAGCATCGCAGCCCTCCGAAGTACCGGAATGTGGCGTGGTGCCGCTACGAGCCAACCAGCTATCCTCACCTGCACAAAAATGGGTCATTAGGGTTGTGAGAGCTGCCATAGACTTGGATTTTTCCCGGCCGAGGTGTCGAGCGAGCCAGTCGTCACGGATATTATGCTTAAAAGCCGCCAGGGCTTCGGCGTCCGGACAGTCGACTATTTGGTTCTTTTTAGTGAGGAACCGAGTCCAGAATTTCCGGGCTGACTCTCCGGGCTGTTGAGTAATGTGACTCAGGTCATCAGCGTCCGGTGGTCGCACATATGTGCCCTGGAAGTTATCAAGGAATGCGTCTTCCAGGTTTTCCCAACTGCTAATGGAATTTGCTGGCAGGCTATTTAACCAGTGCCGGGCTGGTCCTTTGAGCTTAAGGGGGAGATACTTGATGGCGTGGAGATCATCTCCGCAGGCCATGTGAATGTGGAGAAGGAAATCTTCGATCCATACTGCGGGGTCTGTTGTTCCATCGTATGATTCGATGTTTACGTGTTTGAATCCTTCTGGGAATTCATGACCCATCACTTCATCTGTGATGCAGAGGGGGTGTGCGGCGCCTTTGTGCCAGGCTTTGTGGCTACGCAGGTCAGATTGGTCTGGGTTGCTATGTTCGGCCTGGCCAGACTTGTTGATGATGTATCCGACGCGACGGTCATCGTTGCGCGCTGGAGCACGCCCCCTACATCCGTAGATCGATCTTGGATGTCCTGCTTTATTTTTTGGAATATCTTGTAGGTCGTGCCTGTTGCCCTAAGCTGTAGTGTATCGGCGTGGGAGTGCGGGCTGGTATCGGGGCTGGTATCCCGTTTTATCCCGGCCACGGGGTAGCCGGTCAGCCATTTGGCGTACGACTCATATTCCTCGGCTGCCAGGACTTCAACCCATCTATCTCTGAGCAGGTCTTGATCAGCTTGTAGTTGCTGCTGCTTCTTCTTTAGGCTCCTCGCAGTGGCTATAAGCCTACGCTTGAAGCGCTCCTGCTCCACGGGATCCTCAGGCACGCCGAATTCGTCATCGCCAAGGCTGATCTCGTCTTTGGAGGGGGGCATGTAGTTGTCCTCCTCCAGGTATGCGTCTGTCGCTTGTTCTTCTGGGCTGACCTACTCGTCTTCCTGTTCGGCCTGCTCAAAGGCGGTCTGGTCAGGGTCATATTCTTCTTCGGCGCCATCCGGATTATTTTTGTCTCCGGGGCCGGTGTTTCTATGGCGGGGCTTGGAGCGGTGCCGACGACGCCCATTCTTTGATTTTCTTCCCGAGGGGTTGTCCTCCAATGCCTCGTCGCCATTAGTTTCCTTCGGAGTGTCCACCATATATATGTATCATATGAGGAGGTGGCCATCCACCGCCCAGTGAGCGGTGGCTCTTGTAATTCTCCTACATCGTCATCCATACCGTCGATGTCTTCGGAGTCGAAGTCAAGCACGTCGGTTAAATCATCGACCGTGGCAATGAAGTGGGTGGTGGGTGGGTAGCGAATTCCTTCATCGCCTGCTTCCCACTCAAGCTGGACATAGTTCGGCCCGGAGTCTCCTGACAAGGAGAGAGACTTCAGCAAGTCCCGCATGTC
The DNA here is from genome assembly GCF_002162155.2 of Triticum dicoccoides. NCBI lineage: Eukaryota > Viridiplantae > Streptophyta > Magnoliopsida > Poales > Poaceae > Triticum > Triticum dicoccoides. Next base: position 649,827,926 of record NC_041393.1, read on the forward strand.
GCCGAAGGGCGAGTACTGAAAGACGTCCGCCGCGGTGAACTCCATCACCGGAGGCCAACCAGGATCGGCGGGCTCGGAGGCGCGCGGACTGGAACCTACATCGCCGAGGTGAGACCTATGTTCGGCTCCATCGCCGATGAGGGGGCGGCCCGCGGGGCGGGGTCCAGCCCTCCGTCCTTAGGCAATGCAACCTGTCCCGGATTTAGATCCGAGGCTTCTGCCGGGATGATATCCTGAGCAACGTCTGACAACAGGTCTAAGCCATGCTCATCGCGACTGTTCGGCGCTTCTAGCGCTGGCCCAAATCCGTCAAAGATCAAGTCTCCGCGGATATCCGCTGTGTAGTTCAGGTTTCCGAACCTGATTTGATGGCCGGGGGCATAGCTATCGATCTGCTCCAGGTGGCCAAGCGAATTGGCCCGCAGCGCGAAGCCGCCGAACACGAAGATCTATCCGGGGAGGAAAGTCTCACCCTGGACAGCGTCGTTAATGACGATTGAAGGATCCATCGGGCCTGACAGCAACGACACAGAGGAACTCTGAATGAAAGCACCAATGTCGGTGTCAAAACCGGCGGATCTCGGGTAGGGGGTCCCGATCTGTGCATCAAGGCTGATGGTGACAAGAAGTAAGGGACACAACTGTTTACCCAGGTTCGGGCCCTCTCGATGGAGGTAAAACCCTACTTCCTGCTTGATTAATATTGATGATATGGGTAGTACAAGAGTAGATCTACCACGAGACCGTAGAGGCTAAACCCTAGGAGCTAGCCTATGATGGTATGATTGTAATTGTGATCGGCCGTCTAAGGACCAACCTCTCTAGTTTATATAGAGACTGGAGAGGGCTAGGGTTTACATGGAGTCGGTTACAAGGAAGGAAATATAATATCCGGATCGCTAAGCTTGCCTTCCATGCCAAGGAAAGTCCCATCCGGACACGGGCCGAAGTCTTGAGTGTTGTATCTTCACGCTTCAATAGTCCGGACGTTGTATACAGTCCGGCTGTCCCGATACCCCCTAATCCAGGACTCCCTCAGTCACCCCGAGTCAAATTTGTCTCACCACATGTATGACCACCAGAGCCCTGGCCCGTCTCCATGCCCCCGTGCTAACTGCACGCCTCGCCGCTATTACCGCGTCGAGCCTGCGCTGTCTCGGTCGAGTCTCAAGGGTCGCGAATCCACACCACTGAACCCCCACTGCAGAGTACCACCGATCATCACCGACCTACGATGAGTTTCATTGTTCCATCAAACCATCGGCTCCAGTTCGAACGACGTGTCACTCGCCTTTTCCCGCTAAAATAGGCTTCGATTCTCCGGATCCTTACACCATAGCCCGTCAATCCAGCTCCACCTTCAAAATGACTCCATGGTAAATGATCAGTCAACCCTCGCGCCCCGTCAACTTCAAGCTCCGTGTGTACACCACCTTGAATCAACCTTGCGCCATAGTCTTGTCGAAGCTGAACAAACCATCAGGCCTGTGCCACGTGTTTCCATGCCTAGAAGTCGGTCACTATCAGCATCACGCACCTATGCCACCGTCGCCGATTCCACCACCGTCTTCTGTACCAACCGACTTGCATCAACCCGTCAGACTGTCCAGGCCAACTGTCCTACGTGTCTGACCCGAGCTGACTTTTTTGACTGCAACCATCTGCAACTCCTCACAGCCCTCGTCATCCATCTTAACTGGTTGACATCCCGCAACGCCTTCAAGCATCCTTGTTGTGCCAATAAATCTTTCACCTTATCTGTCATAACCCAAGATTTTCTGTTCTGTCGAACTTCTCCACCTCAACCCTAATACCCCTTGATGGTAGATTCTTTGTATGATTGACCTGTGAAAAAATAACCAAGTTCCTTTCCACGATGCCAAAGTGTTGTGTAACGTAGTAATTTCAAAAAAAATCATACGCACACGCAAGATCATGGTGATGCATAACAACAAGAGGGGAGAGTGTTGTCCACGTACCCTCGTAGACCGAAAGCGGAAGTGTTAGAACAATGCGGTTGATGTAGTCGTACGTCTTCACGGCCCGACCGATCAAGCACCGAAACTACGACACCTCCGGGTTCTAGCACACGTTCAGCTCGATGACGATCCCCGTACTCCGATCCAGTAGAATGTTGGGGAAGAGTTCCGTCAGCATGACAGCGTGGTGACGATCTTGATGTTCTACCGTCGCAGGGCTTCGCCTAAGCACCGCTACAATATTATCAAGGACTATGGTGAAGGGGGCACCGCACACGGCTAAGAGATCAAGAGATTAATTGTTGTGTCTATGGGGTGCCCCCCCTGCCCCCGTATATAAAGGAGCTAGGGGGAAGGCGGCCGTCCAAAGGAGGAGGGCGCGCCAAGGGGGGAGTCCTACTCCCACCGGGAGTGGGAGTCCTCCTTTCCTAGGAGGAGTAGGAGAGAAGGAAGGGGAAGATAGAAGGGAAGGAAGGAGGGGGCGCAGCCCCTCCCCCTAGTCAGATTCGGACTAGGCCTTGGGGGGGCGCGTGGCCTGCCCTAGGCAGCCCCTTTCTCTTTCCCGTATGGCCCAATAAGGCCCAATACTTCTCCCTGGCGAATTCCCGTAACTCTCCGGTACTCCGATAAATACCCAAATCACTCGGAACCTTTCCGAAGTCCAAATATAGTCGTCCAATATATCGATCTTTACGTCTCGACCATTTCGAGACTCCTCATCATGTCCCCGATATCACGCGGGACTCCGAACTCATTCGGTACATCAAAACACATAAACTCATAATATAATTGTCATCAAAACCTTAAGCGTGCGGACCCTACAGGTTCGAGAACTATGTAGACATGACCGAGACACGTTTCCGTTCAATAACCAATAGCGGAACCTGGATGCTCATGTTGGCTCCTACATATTCTACGAAGATCTTTATCGGTCAAACCGCGTAAATACATACGTTGTTTCCTTTGTCATCGGTATGTTACTTGCACGAGATTCGATCGTCGGTATCTCAATACCTAGCTCAATCTTGTTATCGGCAAGTCTCTTTACTTGTTACATAATGTATCATCCCACAACTACCTCATTAGCCACATTGCTTGCCTAGCTCAAGGCTTATAGTGATGTGCATTACCGAGAGGGCCCAGAGATACCTCTCCCACAATCGGAGTGACAAATCCTAATCTCGAAATACGCCTACTCAACATGTACCTTCGAAGACACCTGTAGAGCTCCTTTATAATCACACAGTTACGTTGTGACGTTTGATAGCACACAAAGTGTTCCTCCGGTAAACGGGAGTTGCATAATCTCATAGTCATCGGAACATGTATAAGTCATGAAGAAAGCAATAGCAACATACTAGACGATCAAGTGCTAAGCTAACGGAATGGGTCAAGTCAATCACATCATTCTTCTAATGATGTGATCCCGTTAATCAAATGACAGCTCATGTCTATGGCTAGGAAACACAACCATCTTTGATCAACAAGCTAGTCAAGTAGAGGCATACTAGTGACACTATGTTTGTCTATGTATTCACACATGTATTATGTTTCCGGTTAATACAATTCTAGCATGAATAATAAACATTTATCATGAAATAAGGAAATAAATAATAACTTTATTATTGCCTCTAGGGCATATTTCCTTCAGTCTCCCACTTGCACTAGAGTCAATAATCCAGTTCACATCGCTATGTGATTTAACATCAATATTCATATCTGTATATGATTAACACCCATAGTTCACATCGTTATGTGACCAACACCCAAAGGTTTTACTAGAGTCAATAATCTAGTTCACATCGCTATGTGATTAACACCCAAAGAGTACTAAGGTGTGATCATGTTTTGCTCGTGAGAGAAGCTTAGTCAACGGGTCTGTCACATTTAGAGCCGTATGTATTTTGCAAATATTCTATGTCTACAATGCTCTGCACGGAGCTACTCTAGCTAATTGCTCTCACTTTCAATATGTATCCAGATTGAGACTTAGAGTCATCTGGATCGGTGTAAAAGCTTGCACCGATGTAACTCTTTACGACGGGCTCTTTTATCACCTCCATAATCGAGAAATATTTCCTTAGTCCTCACCAAGGATATTCTTGACCAATGTCCAGTGATCTACTCCAAGATCACTATTCTACTCCTTTGCCAAATTCAGAGCAAGGTATACAATAGGTCTGGTACATAGCATAGCATACTTTATAGAACCTATGACTGAGGCATAGGGAATGACTTTCATTCTCTTTTCTATTTTCTGTCGTGGTCGGGATTTGAGTCTTACTCAATTTCACACCTTTGCAACACAGGCAAGAACTCTTTCTTTGACTGAACTACATCAAAATCTTGACAAGGTATGTACTTATTGAAAAACTTATCAAGCGTCTTGATATATCTCAATAGACCTTGATGCTCAATATGTAAGTAGCTTTACTGAGGTCTTTCTTTAACTCCTTTCAAATACTCCTTTATGCTTTCCACAAAAATTCTACATCATTTCTGATCAACAATATGTTACTCACATATATTTATCAGAAAGGTGGTAGTGCTCCCACTTACTTTATTGTAAATACAGGCTTCACCGCAAGTTTGTATAAAACTATATGCTTTGATCAACTTATCAAAGCGTATATTCCAACTCTGAGATGCTTGCACCAGTCCATAGATGAATCGCTGGTTGTATCATATACAACTCTTCTTCCATAAATCCATTTAGGAATGCAGTTTTGACATCCATTTGCCATATTTCATAATCAGAAAATGCGGCAAATGCTAACATGATTCGGACAGACTTAAGCATCGCTACGGGTGAGAAAGTCTCATCGTAGTCAACCCCTTGAACTTGTCAAAAACCTTTTGCAACAACTCGAGCTTTGTAGACAGTTACATTACCATCAGCGTCAGTCTTCTTCTTGAAAATCCATTTATTCTCGATGGCTTGCCGATCATCGGGCAAGTCAACCAAAGTCCATACTTTGTTCTCATACATGGATCCCATCTCAAATTTCATGGCCTCAAGCCATTTTGCGGAATCTGGGCTCATCATCGCTTCGTCATAGTTCGTAGGTTCGCCATGGTCAAGTAATATGACTTCTAGAATAGGATTACCGTACCACTCTAGTGCGGATCTTACTCTGGTTGACCTACGAGGTTCGGTAGTAATTTGATCTGAAGTTTCATGATCAATATCATTAGCTTCCTCACTGATTGGTGTAGTTGTCACAGGAACCGGTTCTTGTGATGAACTACTTTCCAATAAGGGAGAAGGTACAGTTACCTCATCAAGTTCTACTTTCCTCCCACTCACTTCTTTCGAGAGAAACTCCTTCTCTAGAAAGGATCCGAATTTAGCAACAAAAGTCTTGCCCTCAGATCTGTGATAGAAGGTGTACCCAATAGTCTCTTTTGGGTATCCTATGAAGACACATTTCTCCGATTTGGGTTCGAGCTTATCTGGTTAAAACCTTTTTCTCATAAGCATTGTAACTCCAAACTTTAAGAAACGACATCTTAGGTTTACTGCTAAACCATAGTTCATATGGTGTCGTCTCAATGGATTTAGATGGTGCCCTATTTAAAGTGAATGCAGCTATCTCTAATGCATAACCCCAAAACAATAGTGGTAAATTGGTAAGATACATCATAGATCGCACCATATCAAATAAAGTGCGGTTACGACGTTCGGATACACCATTACGCTCTTGTGTTCCATGTGGCGTGAGCTGTGAAACTATTCCACATTGTTTAAAATAAAGGCCAAAATCGTAACTCAAATATTCTTCTCAATGATCAGATTGTAGAAACTTTATTTTCTTATGACGATGATTCTCCACTTCACTTTGAAATTCTTTGAACTTTTCAAATGTTTCAGACTTGTGCTTCATTAAGTAGATATACGCATATCTGCTCAAATCATCTGTGAAGGTCCGAAAAACGATACCCACCACGAGCATCAACAAGTTAGTAGCTCGTTCCATTGTTCCGGAGAACGGAGTTTTAGTCATCTTGCCCAAAAGGCACGGTTCGCAAGCATCAAATGATTCATAAAATCCATCTTTATGGAGTTTCTTCATGCGCTTTACACCGATATGACTCAAATGGCAGTGCCACAAATAAGTTGCACTATCATTATTAACTTTGCATCTTTTGGCATCAACATTATGAATATGTGTATCACTATGATCAAGATTCAATAAACCATCACCATTGGGAGTATGACCATAGAAGGTTTTATTCATGTAAACAGAATAACAATTTATTCTCTATCTTAGATGAATAATCATATCGCAATAAACATGATTGAGGGAGTCCTGGACTAGGGGGTGTCCGGACAGCCGGACTATCATCGTCCGCCGGACTCCAAGACTACGAAGATACATGATTGAAGACTCTGTCCCGTGTCCGGATGGGACTTTCCTTGGCGTGGAAGAAAGCTTGGCAATACGGATATGTAGATCTCCTACCATTGTAACCGACTCTGTGTAACCCTAGCCCTCTCCGGTGTCTATATAAACCGGAGGGCTTTAGTCCATAGGACATAACATCCATTACAACAATCATACCATAGGCTAGCTTCTAGGGTTTAGCCTCCTTGATCTCGTGGTAGATCCACTCTTGTATTACCCATATCATCAATATTAATCAAGCAGGACGTAGGGTTTTACCTCCATCAAGAGGGCCCGAACCTGGGTAAAACATCGTGTCCCTCGTCTCCTGTTACCATCCGCCTGGACGCACAGTTCGGGACCCCCTACCCGAGATCCGCCGGTTTTGACACCGACATTGGTGCTTTCATTGAGATTTCCTCTGTGCCGTCACCAATAGGAAGGATGCCTCCTCCCGTCTTCAAGGACGGTATTTTCGCCAAAGGAGCCTTGGCCGCCGGCCAAACTATACGGCTAGGTGGTTTTCTTATGACCGCCTGTCCGGCCACCGCTTTGACAATGACTTCTCAAGTTGTCAAAAGCAATCTTCACGTCAGCTCGGAATTTGCCGAGCGACTGGATCCAATAGAGCTCTCGTCTGTCAACGAGCTCTTGGATCGCATCGCCGCCCTGGGAGTCGCTACAGACTACAATCAGATTGGGCTTAAAACCGATCTGAGAAAGATTAACTCTCCCCAGGTCACCCACCACGTTGCAGTGGTAGAGGAACAATGCGGCGACTCTTCTCCTGTATTGAAAACTAGTCATGTTTGGGCTCTCAAACCCTCCATGCCGGATTCCCGCGGAGGGATGGACTGTGATCGAGCACTGAACTTAAAGTCAGGCATCGTTCCGGACTCGTTGGACAACGTCCAACAATCCAAGCTTCCAAATTTGGAAACTTCCCGGCCTTAGAGCCTTGAGATGGGTAGGGTTCTGGACTTAATTCCACCCACCCGCCCAGACATATGCAATCTATCTCTAATCTGGCAAGAGCCCGCTGAAACAGTACATCACTACTGGGCCAGATTCCTCCTGGTTATGGACAGGATAAAGGACTGCCGAGAGGAAAACGCAATCTCAATTTTTTGCAATAATTGCACGGACGAGGGAATCTTGAACGCCGTCAGCCGTCGTGAAATTACACGCTTCGCCGACCTGGCGTCCATAGTACGAAAGTACTGTGCGATGGAGAGTTTCCGGAAAACCGAAAATAAGTTTTGGGACAATCCGGCCCCGAATACAACCCTAGTCCACAACAAAAGGGTGCATTACACTCAGGCACCAGACACAAAAACCAAAAAGCAAAAACCCCATAGAGGGCACGAAACCGTACTGGAGGGATGGCTTAGCGGACCCTGTAAAATTCACAGTTCAGAGGGCGCCATCCCAACACATAGCCTTCGGGCATGTCGGATATTACGGCAGGTGGCCAAAAGTGGCGAGGAGCTTCTAGCCCCGGAAAACCACTCCAACAATACCGGTACGGTATCAACAGTCTTCGAGACTTTCGCATCAAATAATATGCGGAAACAAACAATCCGCAGCCTCGCCGAAGTCTACCAAGTAGCAACAACAAATCCATGGAGCGACACAGCCATCACTTTCAACGCCAGCGACGAACCTAAATTCCGAACAGCCCGAGCACCAACCGCACTGGTACTCAGTCCAATAGTGGATGGCTTTCGACTTACAAAGGTCCTCATGGATGGCGGCAGCGGATTAAACCTCATCTACGAGGAAACTCTTCAAAAAATGGAAATAGACTGGAGCCACATTGAGCGAAGCAGCACAACCTTCAGAGGAATAATCCCTAGCCGGGAAGCGCGCTGCACCGGAAAAATCACACTCGATGTGGTGTTCGGCTCGCCGGACAATTATAGATCCGAAGAAGTCACGTTCCAGGTGGCCCCGTTCAACAGCGGATATCACGCTATATTAGGACGAGAGGCATTCACAATTTTTCAAGCTATACCCCATTACGGGTACATGAAGCTCAAAATGCCCGGGCCCGGCGGAATAATCACTCTCGTTAGTGATCCGGACATAGCACTCCGCGCCGAAAACAAGACAGCCGCATTAGCCCTGGAGGCCCTATCCGAAGCCCTAGCGGCAGAAGAACTTATCGCGCTACGCTCTACTGTGAATAGAGACGATGTGATACTCGATAAGAGATCCAAGTCCACCTCCTTTAAACCAGCAGACGAAATAGTAAAATTCCAGGTCCATCCAACAGACCTGACAAAAACAGCTTCCATCGGGGCACAGTTGAACCCTGATGTAGACGCCGCACTGCGAGAATTCCTTCGGGAAAATTGGGACATTTTTGCCTGGCACCCTTCGGATATGCCCGGAATCCCACGCAGATTAGCAGAACATAGCCTAAATATCCTAAAAGGATTCAAGCCAGTCAAACAGGCTCTTCGACGATTTTCCAAACCCAAAAGACAGGCAATGGGAGAAGAGCTAGCCAAACTATTGGAAGCCGGATCATCAGAGATATCAAACATCCGGATTGGCTAGCAAACCTGGTAATGGTACCGAAGAAGGACAAATCCTGGCGCCTATGTGTCGATTTTAAAGACCTCAACAAGGCTTGCCCAAAGGATCCCTTCCCCCTCCCTCGCATCGACCAGATAATCGATGCTACCGCAGGACACGATTCATTGTGCTTCCTCGATGCATACTCCGGCTATCATCAAATCAAGATGGCAGAAGCGGACCAAGCCGCAACGGCATTCATCACTCCATATGGACCATTCTGCTTCAACACAATGCCCTTCAGACTTAAAAACGCCGGCCCAACATATCAGCGCATGATTCAAACATGTCTGGCCACCCAGATCGGCAAAACAGTAGAGGCATACGTAGACGACGTTGTCGTCAAAACCAAACACGTCGAAACTCTAGTAGACGACTTGAGGCTCACATTCGACAACCTCAGAGCATATGACATCAAGATGAATCCGGAAAAATGCGTTTTCGGCGTACCAGCCAGAAAGCTACTAGGCTTCATTGTATCCAGTAGAGGAATTGAAGCAAATCCAGCCAAGATCCGAGCTCTGTCACAGCTAGATATACCAAAAGACCTCAAACAAATACAAAAATTGACTGGATGCGTGGCGGCTCTAAGCCGCTTTATCTCCCGTTTAGGAGAAAATGCATTGCCCCTCTATCGCCTCCTTAGGCGCACCGAACACTTCGAGTGGACGGATGCTGCCACTTCCGGACTCGAAGAAATAAAAGCCATATTGGCAACAAATCCGGTCCTAGCTGCGCCCAACTTGGGTGAACCAATGTTGTTATACATCGCAACAACACATCAAGTTGTAAGCGCGGTACTCGTCGTCGAACGAGAGGCAGATGGGCATAAGTTCCCTCTTCAAAAACCAGTGTACTACGTATCCACTGTGTTAACCCCCTACAAGTCCTGTTACCGGCACTATCAAAAGATAGCGTATGCAGTGTTCATGGCATCCCGAAAGCTCCGACACTACTTTCAAGAGTGTTCGATAACAGTGGCCTCTGAAGTACCACTCAACGACATTATAAACAACCGCGACGTGACGGGCAGGATTGCAAAATGGGCCATTGAGCTCTTACCATTCGATATAACTTACAAACCTCGGCGAGCTATAAAGTCACAAGTTTTGGCTGACTTTGTCGCTGAATGGACCGAAGCCGAACTCCCTAAAGAGTACGGCACATACTCCAATTGGATTATGCACTTCGACGGCTCTAAAATGTTGGCCGGATTGGGGGCTGGCGTCGTATTGACATCCCCGACCGGGGACATAGTCCAATACGTACTTCTGATAATGTACACGGACTCCAACAACGCAGCCGAATACGAGGCCCTTTTACATGGTCTCCGGATGGCATTCTCCATGGGCATTCAACGCCTAGAGGTGCGCGTGGATTCAAACCTTGCAATATCCCAAATAAATGGAGACTTTGACGCCAAGGATCCGAAAATGGCAGCATATCGCAACGCTGTCCTAAAAATGTCAGCTCGGTTTGAAGGACTTGAATTCCATCACGTTGCCCGGGATAATAACCAAGCAGCCGACGTACTGGCACGCATCGGCGCAAAACGTGACGCTCTCCCTCCAAACATCTTCCTGGAACGGCTCTTCAAGCCATCCGTACTATGGGAAGAGGAGTCCGGAAATAACAAACCGGGAAAAGCCGCACTAACCGGCGATTCAGCCGACGACACAACACCTTTGGCCCACGACATAATGGCAGTAATCGCCCCATGGACAGAACCATTCCTAGCCTACTTGCTTGGGCAGGAACTCCCCGAAGACCAAAATGAGGCCCGCTGTATTGTCCGGCGATCTACAGCCTACAAGGTCCATGAGGGAGAACTTTATAAGAAAAGCACAACCGGAGTCCTTCAAAGGTGTATCTCCGAAGAAGAAGGGCGAAACCTTCTGGCTGAAATTCATCCGGACTAGGCGGACACCACGCCGCAGCTCGGGCCCTTGTAGGAAAGGCATTCCGTACAGGATTTTATTGGCCGACGGCCCGGGCAGATGCTCAGGACTTAGTCCAAAGATGCGTCGGTTGTTAGCTCTTTGCTAATCAGAGCCATATGCCACCTACCGCCCTCAAAACCATACCCATTACCTGGCCGTTCGCGGTCTGGGGGCTTGACATGGTTGGACCCCTTAAAGGAGGAGCCCACAAGCAAAGGTACCTATTGGTCATGGTGGACAAATTCACCAAATAGATAGAGGCCAAGCCAGTCAAAACGGCAGAGCCCGGAGGTAGTACATCATTTTGGTGTCCCCCACAGCATCATCACCAATAACGGCACGAATTTTACGGCCGACGAGGTTAAATCATGGTGCAAAAATATGGGCATTAAGCTCGATTACGCTTCAGTCTATCATCCTCAAACCAACGGTCAAGTGGAACGAGCAAATGGTCTAATAATGAGCGGCATCAAACCCAGACTAGTGCGGTCACTTACGAAAACGGACACGCACTGGGTAGAGGAGCTCGACTCCGTACTCTGGGGGCTGCGGACAACGCCCAACCGTACTACCAGATTCACACCATTTTTTATGGTATACGGCGCAGAGGCAGTTCTGCCCTGCGACATCATTCATGACTCACCTCGAGTGCGCACGTACGAAGAAAGAGAAGCCGAGCTGGATCGGCAGGACAGCTTGGACGCATTGGAGGAAGAACGCGATGTCACCAAGGCTCGTTCCGCATTCTATCAGCAGCAGGCTCGAAGATATCAAAGCAGAGAAGTACGGGCCAAGACTTACAACGTTGGCGAACTAGTTCTACGCCTGCCGGACAAGAAAAAGGACAATCTCAAGCCCAAATGGGAGGGCCCCTTCATTATCGATCAAGTCCTGACCGGCGGAGCGTACCGTCTACGAAATGCGTCGGACAACCGACTCGAACTGAACCCATGGAACGCAGCCCGCCTCCGAAGATTCTATGCCTAGCGTCGGACGTCCCCTTCCCCCATTCAAATTTTTACACTTCAGCTGTCTTTTGTTTCTCTTTCTTCTCTTAACCCTTTTACTAAAAAGCCCTTAAGGGCCTACTTGCGCATTGTTCGCATACACTTGATGTGCCATCCGCACTCATTATACTTGGGGGCTTCTTTACCAGAAGCTTAATTATAAGGGCTTCATGCCCAGCACATGTGTCAAGCTTCCACATGTACCTTTTATTCACCATTATATGCATCGATATGACTTAAGTTTTGGCCAAGCTGGGTTGCCTAGCTCCTGTGCTTACCCCTACGTTCCCGATTGTTCGGCTAGGAGGTAAAGGGAGCACCTCTGCGATTGTTACTGCCGGGTCAGCCGGATGTGTACCTCAGACTGGGAGAAGCTGAAAGCTAGCATTCTTAAGGGAATATTCGGTCGGTGACTTGAAAGATGATTTTTTACCTACTTATTTATCTGCCCCCAGATGTTTTTCTGCTCTTTTCGCAGTCCAGACATGCACTTTAGGGCATGCCTCCCAGTGAAAGGAACCCTTAACGGAACTATTCTCCCTGGAAGATGTTTCTTACTAACCATGTAATATAACATAACTAGTTGGGCACTTGTCTGATAAAGCACTAATGACCCCTACGCCTGGTCTCCATGCATGCCCCGGTTGTTTCTTAACCGAGAAGGTATTCGGACACACTCCGGACTCTAGGGTCCCGAGGTTGAAGCGAAAAGGTCGGCAAAGACAAACGATCTACAATCCGGCTAGAAGGCATTTCACATGTCATTTTAAAAATACATTGTCAAATCGACTGACTGTATTCCTCCTCAATCCCGTCTAACAAGCTGTCTAATTTACAGTCCCGTTGGGAAAATTTGGCGGCCAATTCTACTTGGCCGTATACTAAAGTCACACGGACCTCCTTCCCATCGGGCCCCACAGGTCCGACCTCGGCCATGTGATTGGGATCCGCCTTCTTGTACCGCGTCTTCACCATGGCCCAGGCCTCCCTGGCACCTTGGCGGGAGGCCGAAATCTTCCATAAACGGAAGCGCTGCCGCACTCCCTGAAGCTTCTCCGCAAGCTCCCCAAGGCCTTCGGGCAGGGAGAGGGCCGGCCATAAAGCCTGGACGATGCTGTTCATTGCGTGCCGAACTCGTCCGAGCAGCTGCAACAGTTCGGGAAGTTGATCACCCGTCGATACAGGCATCTCCTCCGCAGGGCGACCTGTGAGTATACCTACAGACATATTTTGTCAATTGACTTCCTCGCCGAACTCTTCTTTTCAAAGGAGTTTGCTCAAGCACTTACTATAGATGCCGCGACGAAGCCGCTGATTCTCCTTAACGGAGCCGGACAGCTCGGCCCGAACGCCTTTCAGCTCTTCCCCAAGCTGGGCGTGGGCATCCTGGAGCTTGTTCCTTTCCTGCTGCACTCTATTCAGCACCCTCTCGCCGGCCTTCAGCTGGCGCAATAGTTCTTGCCTGTCCGGATCTTGCCCGGCAGCACCTGCAATGTCATTATTAGACTTGCGCGCACGCCGCACAGCGCTTATATTTTTTTTTAAAAAAATAATGTGTTACCAGGAGGGGTCTCTGTGTTTCCTCCTGCGGCAGCAAGTGCGGCCTCAAGTTGGGCCTTGCACTCTTGCAGCTCCTGAGACAGTTGGGTATTCTTCTCGGTAAGATCCTGCTTTTCAAATGATCCTTAAATCAGTTAATATAACTACTTTAAGTCTCGGGGGCTACTGGCATATACAACTATTAAATTATCTTTCCCGTATGTCTTTTACATACTGCTCCGTGGCTCTGGTAAAACCATCTTGAGCAGCACAGAGGTGCGCGTCCCCCGCGTTAAAGGCATTCAACGCCTCAGGGGAGAAGCACGCGTCGCGAAATACTGTCCGTCGGCGCCTGTGGTTCATGGCGCTCTCCACCTCAGACTTGGTGGCGGACAGTCTGTTGGCATCCTCCGTTGGAGGAGTGTCCAGCCCGCGCCTAGTGCTCGCGTCCCCCTCCAGACCAGGTGCTGGAGCCTGGCTGGTAGAGGCTGGATTGGCAACCTCTACGCCCGCAGTCCGGTGGGCGCTTTTTCTCCTACAAAAGTCGTGAGCACTCAAACGCTTCCTAGGAACGTTGCTCCAAATAATGAACTGTGAGCTATACCTTTGCGGCGACGTTTCAGTCCGCGCCGCGCTCCTCTTCCGCCTACTGGTCCGGACTGGCCTTTATTGGTCAGCCGCCGCGGGCTCGGCTTACCGCCCTGAAGGCGCTTCCTGCAAAACACCATCGTATGCGAAGGTCAGAAATGAGCGAGGAAGAAATAATGGTGTCGGGACTTCGGTCACAATCACCTGGGAAGCCGGATATAGTCCGGTGTAGTCAGCCGTAATGGCGACTAAAGCATTATCCATGCTGAGCTGGTGGAATACCCCGTCGATTAGCTCCACCTTTATGTCCGGATCCTCTTCGGAGGCCGGATCCCGGGATCTCTCTAGATCCTCAGGTTGTGGAGCTGGACTTCGCATGTCCTCCACAACCCAACGCAGCTCCTGCGTCGAAAAACACAATATAAGAAACCTAAACTTTGAAAGCATGGGTTGGGCACATAAAGTGTCCGCTTACCCAACGCCGAGGGTTATTCATGGAGAACCCATTCAACGGGTTCGTCTGGAGAAAGTCCTCCTTCTCTCCCTTGTACAGGCCGGACATGATCTTCGCCAGGTCCTCGGCCGAACCCGGCCCTTTGCGGCCATGACGGGTGGCATCGTCCTCCCCGTTGAAATCCCACATGGGGTGGCCCCTGTATTGTAATGGCTGCACCCCCCGCATAATGCATGTTGCCATGACTCCAATCATGGTCAACCCGGAATGGGCCAGTAACCTTATCCGGCCCATCAGATAATGGACGCTCTTGTCTTCCTCCAGTTGGGAGCTCCGCGGACGCCAACTAAGGCGTTTCTTCAGAGGAGCGATACTGAACTCCGGTAGGCCGATCCGAACAGGGTCCGGCAGCGGAGCGTCTGTAAAACCATTCCGAAGGCCAGTCTTCGGACGCCTTCTTAGGGGTTCCAGATGGATATCTGGTCCCGGCGATGCGCCAAATTTCGGCGCCGCCCACTTGATATATGGACCCCTCGTGAGAGCGGGGTACAAGGCAGAACAACCTCTTCCACGGCGTGAAATGGGGCTCGATGCCCAGGAATAGCTCGCAAAGAGCTACGTAACCCGCAATATGCAGGATAGAGGCGGGCGTGAGGTGATGAAGCTGGATTCCGTAGAACTCCAGGAGCCCGCGGAGGAACGGATGTACAGGAAATCCGAGCCCCCTTATCAGATAGGGGACGAAGCATACCTGCTCCCCTTTGTTGGGACTCGGGGTAGCCTCCGCTTGCTTCCCACCTTTGTAGGTGGGCAGCCCGGCTCGAACCGGAACCATGAAGGCCGGAGGGAGATATCCCTCCGCTTGGAGCTTCACCAGCTCGTTGTGCGGAACAGAGCATCTCCTCCATTCTCCTGGCAGAGGGCTGGGAGCGCGAGAAGAGGAGCCGCGTCGACGGTCCATGGTGGAATGGATTCTTGGTCAGAAGCACTCCGATGAGTACTCGCGGAGGGAGGGTGGTGTGATTTTGATCTGGATTCTTGCCTCTCTTATAGGCAGATTATTTGCGCACCTAGGGGGTAAAACATAAAAGATACCCTGGCTTTTCGCATTCATGCGACGCGTGGAAGATGGCCATTACTGGGCGTGGAAGCCAAGAAGCGCAACATTGATAAGGAAGCCAGACACTGTTCGGCAGGTACATGGAACTTAAAAGGAGAACCCGCCTTGCAACGCCGAAGACTACATACGCGCTGGACTTATCGTCATTGAAGCCTGGTTCGGGGGCTACTGAGGGAGTCCTGGACTAGGGGGTGTCCGGACAGCCGGACTATCATCGTCCGCCGACTCCAAGACTACGAAGATACAAGATTGAAGACTCCGTCCCGTGTCCAGATGGGACTTTCCTTGGCGTGGAAGGCAAGCTTGGCAATACGGATATGTAGATCTCCTACCATTGTAACCGACTCTGTGTAACCCTAGCCCTCTCCGGTGTCTATATAAACCGGAGGGCTTTAGTCCGTAGGACATAACATCCATTACAACAATCATACCATAGGCTAGCTTCTAGGGTTTAGCCTCCTTGATCTCGTGGTAGATCCACTCTTGTACTACCCATATCATCAATATTAATGAAGCAGGACGTAGGGTTTTACCTCCATCAAGAGGGCCCAAACCTGGGTAAAACATCGTGTCCCTCGTCTCCTGTTACCATCCGCCTAGACGCACAGTTCGGGACCCCCTACCCGAGATCCGCCGGTTTTGACACCGACAATGATCTTATCATATTTATGCTCAACTCAAACACCAAATAACATTTATTTAGGTTTAACACTAATCTCCAAAATATAGGGAGTGTGTGATGGTGATCATATCAATCTTGGAACTACTTCCAACACTCACCGTCACTTTCCTTCAACTAGTCTTTGTTTATTCTGTAACTCCTGTTTCGAGTTACTAATCTTAGCAACCGAACAAATACTCAGGGGCTACTATAAACACTAGTAAGGCCCACATCAATAACCTGTATATCAAATATACCCTTGTTCAATTTGCCATCCTTCTTATCCACAAAATATTCAGGAAATTTCCGCTTCCAGTGACCATTTCCTTTGCAGTGTAAGCACTTAGTTTCAGGCTTTGGTCCAGCTTTGGGCTTCTTCGCGGGAGTGACAACTTGCTTGCCATTCTACTTGAAGTTCCCTTCCTTTCCCTTTGCCCTTTTCTTGAAACTAGTGGTCTTATCAATCATCAACACTTGATGCTCTTTCTTGATTTCTACCTTCATCTATTTCAACATCATGAAGAGCTCAGGAATCATTTTCGTCATCCCTTGCATACTATAGTTCATCATGAAGTTCTAGTAACTTGGAGATGGTGACTAGAGAACTCTATCAATCACTATCTTATCTAGAAGATTAACTCCCACTTGATTCAAGCGATTGTAGTACCCAGACAATCTGAGCACATGCTCACTAGTTGAGCGATTCTCCTCCATCTTTTAGCTATAGAACTTGTTGGAGACTTCATATCTCTCAACTCGGGTATTTGCTTGAAATATTAACTTCAATTCTTGGAACATCTCATATGGTCCATGACATTCAAAACGTCTTTGAAGTCCCGATTCTAAGCTGTTAAGCATGGTGCACTAAACTACCAAGTAGTCATCATATTGAGCTAGCCAAACGTTCACAATGTCTGCATTTGCTCCTGCAATAGGTCTGTCACCTAGCGGTGTATTAAGGACATAATTCTTCTGTGTAGAAATGAGGATAACCTCAGATCACGGATCCAATCCGCGTCATTGCTACTAACATCTTTCAACATAATTTTCTCTAGGAACATATCAAAATAAACATATGAAAGCAACAACGCGAGCTATTGATCTACAACATAATTTGCAAAATACTTCCAGGACTAAGTTCATGATAAATTTAAGTTCAATTAATCATATTACTTAAGAACTCCCACTTAGACAGACATCTCTCTAGTCATCTAAGTGATCACGTGATCCAAATCAACTAAACCATGTCTGATCATCACGTGAGATGGAGTAGTTTTCAATGGTGAACATCACTATGTTGATCATATCTATTATATGATTCACGCTCGACCTCTCGGTCTCCGTGTTCCGAGTTCATATCTGTATTTGCTACGCTCGTCAAGTTTAACCTGAGTATTCCGCGTGTGCAACTGTTTTGCACCCGTTGTATTTGAACGTAGAGCCTATCACACCCGATCATCACGTGGTGTCTCAGCACGAAGAACTTTCTCCATGGTGCATACTTAGGGAGAACACTTCTTGATAATTAGTGAGAGATCATCTTATAATGCTACCGTCAATCAAAGCAAAAATAAGATGCATAAAGGATGAATATTACATGCAATCAATAAAAGTGATATGATATGGCCATCGTCATCTTGTGCTTGTGATCTCCATCTCCGAAGCACTATCGTGATCACCATCGTCACCGGCGCGACACCTTTATCTCCATCGTAGCATCGTTGTCATTTCGCCATCTATTGCTTCTACGACTATCGCTACCGCTTAGTGATAAAGTAAAGCAATTACAGGGCGCTTGCATTTCATACAATAAAGTGACAACCATATGGCTCCTGCTAGTTGCCGATAACTCGGTTACAAAACATGATCATCTCATATAATAAGTTATAGCATCACGTCTTGACCATATCACATCACAACATGCCCTGCAAAAACAAGTTAGACGTCCTCTACTTTGTTGTTGCAAATTTTACGTGGCTGCTACGGGCTGGGCAAGAACCGTTCTTACCTATGCATCAAAACCACAACGATAGTTCGTCAAGTTAGTGCTGTTTTAACCTTCTCAAGGACCGGGCGTAGCCACACTCGGTTCAACTAAAGTTGGAGAAACAGACACCCGCCAGCAACCTGTGTGCAAAGCACGTCGGTAGAACTAGTTTCGCATAAGCGTACGCGTAATGTCGGTCCGGGCCGCTTCATCCAACAATACCGCCGAACCAAAGTATGACATGCTAGTAAGCAGTATGACTTGTATCGCCCACAACTCACTTGTGTTCTACTCGTGCATATAACATCTACACATAAAACCTGGCTCTGATACCACTGTTGGGTAACGTAGTAATTTCAAAAATTTCCTACACACACGCAAGATCATGGTGATGCATAACAACGAGAGGGGAGAGTGTAGTCCACATACCCTCATAGACCAAAAACGGAAGTGTTAGAACAACGCAGTTGATGTAGTCGTACGTCTTCACGGCCCGACCGATCAAGCACCGAAACTACGACACCTCCGTGTTCTAGCACATGTTCAGCTCGATGCCGATCCCCGTACTCCGATCCAGTAGAATGTTGGGGAAGAGTTCCGTCAGCACGATGGCGTGGTGACAATCTTGATGTTCTACCGTCGCAGGGCTTCGCCTAAGCACTGCTACAATATTATCAAGGACTATGATGGAGGGGGGCACCGCACACGGCTAAGAGATCAAGAGATCAATTGTTGTGTCTATGGGGTGTCCCCCTGCCCGCGTATATAAAGAAGCTAGGGGGAAGGCGGACGGCCAAAGGAGGAGGGCGCGCCAAGGGGGGAGTCCTACTCCCACTGGGAGTAGGACTCCTCC
>NC_041393.1:649847247-649851621 GCF_002162155.2 Triticum dicoccoides
TCCCCGGCGAATTCCCGTAACTCACCGGTAATCCGATAAATACCCGAATCACTCGGAACCTTTCCGAAGTCCGAATATAGTCGTCTAATATATCGATCTTTATGTCTCGACCATTTCGAGACTCCTCGTCATGTCCCCGATCTCATCCGGGACTCCGAACTCCTTCGGTACATCAAAACTCATAAACTCATAATATAACTGTCATCGAAACCTTAAGCGTGCGGACCCTACGGGTTCGAGAACTATGTAGACATGACCGAGACACGTTTCCGGTGAATAACCAATAGCGGAACCTGGATGCTCATATTGGCTCCTACATATTCTACGAAGAGCTTTATCGGTCAAACCACATAACAACATACGTTGTTCCCTTTGTCATCGGTATGTTACTTGCCCGAGATTCAATCGTCGGTATCTCAATACCTAGCTCAATCTCGTTACCGGCAAGTCTCTTTACTCGTTACGTAATGCATCATCCCGCAACTAACTCATTAGCCACATTGCTTGCAAGGCTTATAGTGATGTGCATTACCGAGAGAGCCCAGATATACCTCTCTAACAATCGAAGTGACAAATCCTAATCTCGAAATATGCCAACTCAACATGTACCTTCGGAGACACCTATAGAGCTCCTTTATAATCACCCAGTTACGTTGTGACATTTGGTAGCACACAAAGTGTTCCTCCGGTAAACGGGAGTTGCATAATCTCATAGTCATAGGAACATGTATAAGTCATGAAGAAAGAAATAGCAACATACTAGACGATCAAGTGCTAAGCTAACGGAATGGATCAAGTCAATCACATCATTCTTCTAATGTTATGATCCCGTTAATCAAATGACAGCTCATGTCTATGGCTAGGAAACACAACCATCTTTGATCAACAAGCTAGTCAAGTAGAGGCATACTAGTGACACTATGTTTGTCTATGTATTCACAAATGTATTATGTTTCCGGTTAATACAATTCTAGCATGAATAATAAACATTTATCATGAAATAAGGAAATAAACAATAACTTTATTATTGCCTCTAAGGCATATTTCCTTCACAATGTACACAAAATAAACATACGTGCTCGCGTCCTAGTACTAATAGCAATTTCACATGGTGTAGCTCCTGGCTCAATCCGGATGATAGCTTTCTTTGTCCTCCTGATGGATTTTCTTGCTTTTGTAGGTTACCTTGATATTGCACGACTACCGCTCGGACTCGACCCTTTTCTTTTGGTCCAAAACAAACCTATGTCCGATCGCTTGCCTTTCTTTCCGCTCGCCTGCTGCCTAGAGTCGAACAATCGCTCGTGCTGCCCGACGGCCGCCTACACGCGTCTCGCTTTGAGCCACGCCCACCGCTGCGGTTGTACGCACCTGGACGCGCCACACGATTCTGAAGCTTGCCGAACTCGCCAAGATCTGTCTGGATCGCCGTCGCTCCATGATCGCGTCGCAAAGATTACAACTACCGACACGTCTGCTACAGATCGCTCTTCGCAAACTCCAGCAACAATATCTTTCACCTCCACTAGATCAACACCATGGCCTCAAATCGAACCTTGCTCATGATACCACTTGTTAGAATAAATCCGAGGCATACAGTTGATCATCCAAGGACCAAGAAATCACACGAGCACGACACCGAGATTTGTTAACGAGGTTCACCGATATGGCTACATCCCCGGGGCTTGACTACGGGCACTCCTCCCCGTAACACCTTCACAATACCGCACATCGGCCACCCGGGCGCCGGCACACGCCGCCATCTCCCCCTTGCGTGCCTGTGCTATTATGTTGGCATATGTTACGTCCCGTGTCTACCCTCTCCATATATGAGAGGCCTAGGATACAAGTGTCCTAGGACACGACTTCATATCCTATGTAAACACAATACAACTACAAGTCCAACTGTAACCTACCTTGTACACAATATTCGACACAACTCTAACAGGCCACATATTTCTAGTGTCGATGGCCAGAGATGCTTGGCCGACAGCGGCGAGTGTGTCACAAATACAGATGGGGGAGAAGAATTAGGAAGATAAATACTGGTGGAGGGGAGATGAAAGGAACAGTCTGACGAAGAAATATATGAGGAAGGGGTAGGAAATTTTTCGATGGTGGTAAAAATATCAAACACTTCATTTCTCATTAAAAAAAGAATTGCTGAGGTGGAGTGAGCGAGACGGCTGGAAATAAACAAAGCAATATCTATCACTTAGCGATGTCAACTCCTAGTAATATCGTCAACTTTCTATCGGACGGCTGCAGAGTCGTGAGCTATACTCCATCAACGGTTAAAACAATTTGGATGATGTGGCTTGATGAGAGGTAGGAAAATCATCTAGTAGGGTGCCCCTATTAAGATATAGAAGATAACTAAAGTGCAACCATGTGTATCCAACCCTTCTAGTAACTAGATGATACACCGCATGTTGTTGCAGGAATACTTTACAAAATATATCAATGTGATTCATTGTATGAAATATGAATATTTGAAATAATAATATAAAAAACTAAAAGTAAGAGAGCTGGGGTTAGATGATACTCAGATTGATAACTGTTTGTTTACTTTGTCCAATAAGAGAACCTCACCCACCCTTGCCAGGCTTGATCGCGTGCTGGTAAACACGGCATGGAACCTGAGCTTTTTGCAGTCCTCTGCCACTTGTGTTTCGGCTGTCACCTCCGACCACGCACCAATCCTGCTACAGTTCAGTGATGATACCCCCAAGAGCAAGCTCTTCAGGTTCGAGAACCACTGGCTAGAGATGCCCGAAGGTAGAACTTTAGTTCAGGACTGTTGGACCCGCGGCACCAGGGAGTTCAGTTTGTTAGCTTCACTAGTCAGCTTCAAGATGAGACGAACCAGAGCTGCCCTACGGCAATGGTGCCTGTGCAAGTCTAGTCTCAAGTTACTGCTGGCAAATAACAAACATGTTGTGAGTTTTCTGCAGGTCGTGGAAGAGAAATGGAATCTGACAGCAATGGAAGCTGTGCTCCGTGAGGCAGCCACTGCCAAAGCCGAGCAGCTCATTCTGTGGCAGGCGGCAATGTGGCGTCGTCGGTCCAAGCTTAGGTGGTGGGTCAGCGTAGATGAGAACTGCCAATTCTTCCATGCGGCTGCAAACTCCTAGCACAGGCGTAATAAGGTCAAGGTTCTCACACAAGATGGTCTGCTCCACTACCAGAACAGCCAAAAGCTCAGCATAGCAACTCAATAATTCAACTATATCTTGGGCCAGCCTGCCCTCTCCATGCCAACAATTCAGCTTTATGATTTGTACAACGCCGTCGACCTTTCCAAGCTTGTAAACACCTTCTCTTGGGCCGAGGTGGTGCAGACCATCAACAAGTCTCCGAACAACAAGAGTCCAGGGCCAGATGGCTTCACGAATGAATTTTACAAGTCCTTGCCTCTTTCTGAAAGATGATCTGCTCGCTTTCCTAACGGATCTGCATGGCAACAGACTGTCTCTAAAGGGGATTAACATGGCCTACATCACCTTATTGCCAAAGAAGGACACGCCGTTGTAGATGCGAGACTACATGCCCATCTCGCTAGTGCGTAGCGCACCAAAACTGGCTTCCAAGATTTTGATGAACAGGCTGCAGAAAAGGGCCCCGCATCTTTTTCACCCCATGCAATCCGGGTTTTTGCAAGGCAGATCAATAGTGGAAAACTTTGTGCTACCTGCAGAGATGGTTCAGACTGCTCATAAAAGGAGAGCGCCAACTGTTGCACTAAAGTTGGACTTTCAGAAGGCTTTTGATTCAGTCAGTTGGGATTGCTTTTTTCAGGTTATGGAAGCCAGAGGCTTCCCTCCAAGGTGGGCATATCGGATCAATACCCTACTCTCCTCGGACAGCTCTAGAGTGCTCCTCAATGGGGAGCTTGGGGACCCCATTGTTGCTAAAAGAGGGTTTAGGCAAAGGGGATTCCTTGTCACCATATCTGTTCTTGCTAGTAGCTGATGTGCTCCAGAGACTATGCTTGCACCACTTTAGGAACGACAACCTTGTGCACCCGCTTGGATCAAACATCCATGACTCCTTCCTGATCCTGCAATACGCGGATGACACCCTTATCATCTTCCGTGGGGATGTGCAGCAGGCCAATGTGATCAAGAGCATCCTATCTGCTTTCTCAGCTTTCTTTGGGCTCAATATCAATTTCCACAAGAGAACACTGGTCCCTATCTGTGTGGATGAAGGTATCACTGCTGAGATTGCTTCTCTGCTAGGGTGCCCAGTGTCCTCCTTCCCATGCACCTACCTGGGACTGCCCTTGTATGTTCATAAAATCAAGCATGGCATGCTGCGGCCTGTCATCCACAAGGTTAATCGCCGGTTGTCTGGTTGGTTGGCCTCCTTTCT
>NC_041393.1:649851733-649855881 GCF_002162155.2 Triticum dicoccoides
TGTTGATTAATTCAGTGTTAGCCAACATCCCTACCTACTTCATATCATGTTTCGTATGGCCTAAGGAGTCCCTGGACAAGCTAGATGGTCTTCTTCGAGCTTTCTTTTGGCAGGGCAAGAACACGGTGAAGGGAGGTCAGTGCCTAGTAGCCTAGGACAAAGTTGTCTTGCCTCGTGCCAATGGCGGGCTGGGTGTCAGAAACCTTCAGGAACATAATTAGGCCATGATCTGCAAGTTTGTGGTGAAAGTTCTTCAATCATCAGACATTCCATGCTATCGTTGGCTCGCCACACAATATTGCAGTGAATCCATTCCTCATAACGCTAGCACGTGTGACACTGCTATTTGGAAAGGCTTCAAGGTTTGCATCCCCCTGGTCATCTCTTCCTCGCGATGCTCTGTTGGCAATGGGGCTCTTGTCTCTTTCTGGCACGATCAGTGGCTCCCGGAGGGCAGGTTGAGGCTCTTGTTTCCTGTCCTGTTCTCGTTCGCCTGGCATCCTTACTGCTCGGTTCAATCACAATATGCCACTGGGAACTGGAACTTGTCTCTGCATCCAAACTTATCACACTCTGCGGTTCAGCAACTTCACCAACTACAACAGTTAGTTGCGCTATCATCTCCTGTCAGCTCCAGGCCAGATTCTCGTGTGCCCCTCTTTCTTGGAAACAAGTTGAACTCGGGCCATTTCTATCGTCTGGTCACTTATCAGGGGTGCTTTGGGGTTTTGAGCAGTGGATTTGGGACCCAATAATCCCACTTAAATACAGAATCTTCCTGTGGCTACTTTCCTGGGGCCGCCTCAACACTTGGGATTTCATGACCAAAAAAGGTTGGGTTGCGGTGGCTCCTTCCGCTTGCTGTGACATCTGCCCGGCCTTGGAAACTGTCCACCATGTTGTGCTACGATGCCGGTCTGTCAATGCTATCTGGGATAGGTTAATGTTGAATACTCTCGCTTGCAACTCTCCGGATATCCAGTCTTTCGTCATTCAGGCAGGTAGCCAGCTACACTTCAAAAGACAATGGCACATCACTTTTGCAGCATCTGCTGTTGCTTTGTGGCACGCCAGGAATGACCGCATTTTCAATAACAATTGCTGGTGTGAGCCTCAGATCAAACCTACGCTGCCAGCTTGGTCCGGCTATGGGCCAATAGAGCCTCTAAACGAACAGTTAAGGCAGACATGTAGACGTGGGCCAGGATGCTTGAAGCTTAGATGCTTACAAGAAAAGTTTAGCTGACACTTTTCTTTGTTCTCTGCCTTTTCTTCCTCTTTCTCTCTGCAGGCTGCTTGTGGCCATGCACCATGGTGCATAAAGCAAGAATCTGTAACCAACACTCAGGCTCATGCCTGCTTTGAAATATACAATTGGCTCCGAGCCATCTTTCTTTTTCAAAAAAAAAAAACTAAAAATATAAATAAATAAATTTATTTTGTTTGATTACTATATAGTTGTAATGTGTTTGTTAAATATATATAGCATAATAGAATGAAAATTACCATATATGTTTGTACATTGAGATGGATCTTTTTTCCATGCATGTCATGATGAAGTGGCTTGCTTGCATGTTGAGAGATATATGGTAGTGGGGGTGGGCCTTTTCTCATGCATAATGTGCTTGATGTGGCATGCTTACATGTTGAGAGAAATAGTTAGTGGGGGCTAGCTATTTAGATATAGAAGATAACCAAAATGCAACGATGTGTATTGGGCCAACACAATGCTCATATTTTTGCAATAAATCTATCCAAAAGAACTTGCACTATTTCTAGTCAGTATTACCAGTTAATTGGTCAAAAGTGTGTTAATTATACCTGATAAAATTCCTTCAGTTAGAATTGAAGCCTTGGCTAGAACATAATTCGCCAAAAAACTAGAGCCCATTGCCCAACCGGAAGAGAGAGAGAGAGAGAGAGAGAGAGAGAGAGAGAGAGAGAGAGAGAGAGAGAGAGAGAGAGAGAGAGAGATTGGTGTATTCCTTGTTGTGGGCAGGACAGAGTAGCGGTTTAGCTCGATCTCATCCTCATCAAAGTCACTGATGGAATGCACGTAATGCTCATTTACTATAAAGTGAAATCGCAAATTCACTGTCAATGACTGCGGCAGATATGTTATAGAGTTAATGTAGATGCATCTTTTTTCGAAAGAAACCAATGTTTAAATCTGACAATTAATAGCTTTGGCCTCTGCACAATGTGATGCACACAACCATATTGTACAAATTATTTGACTTACAAAAAGGAAAAAAAAACTAGAGGCCATGGGCATAAGATATGCCTTGCGACAGTATCCCAAACTGCACCACTGAACCTACATCAAAATGTTAGCAGATAAAGGAAGCATCGCTCCAAGACAATGGCTTCAACGAGGGACTGCCCCTCACCTGCTGATGTGGACTGGTCCAACCAGATGCCAGAACAAGGGCTATCACCCTAAAGCAGGCCTTAAAACCCACACCTTCAACAAGGTAAGGACGCGTGGAAATTGACACTAGCTGATCAAGCCATAAGGCAAGATCTTGAGTTTTCACCTCAATAAAATGTATACACAATGTTTGCCACCAAAGTCGCAGCTCACCAATCTACCGGCCTACTAACACGGAACTAGCTGCCCAAAAGAGAAATCGCCGGAAGGGAAGACACTATCGCGTCACTTCCGATCAATGTCGTCCTGCTTCTCACGATGGTTGTCATTCATGTCACGAGCACGCTTAGTAGACGTCGCCACCAGATGTGCTGCCTTGGCAATTTCACTGAAATCAGGAGGAGAGGAAGGTTGTGCCTCGCACGGCCTCCCAATATGCGACCGAGCTAATGCCCAGTGCATCGCACCTGATCCATCTGATCCAGCAAACCTCGCCGCCTTTGAGGTGCACTAATCCGCTAATCGTCGCATCCGGAAGATTTTATCGACCAAGGAAAAACTCAAATGCCAAAATAAACAGGCCCAGTTAAATTCCACTAAAGTTTTAAAAAAAGAGTGGCCCTGACCACGATGGCAAAATTCCATTTTAAAGCGATTTTTTAAAAGACATTATATTGTATGAGAATACATGCAAGAGGAACACCCTTATAATTTGAGTCAATTGGAGGCAGAAAAAAATCAAATATGGAACGAGGACAAAGAGAACCATCTATCTAGAAATTATTGGAGATTCACTTTTAAAAAAGAGTTGCAACTCCTTCCGGCGCTGATAGGCGCCGGCGGACCGGCCCAATAGTTCGGCCGGTC
Organism: Triticum dicoccoides; assembly: GCF_002162155.2. Taxonomy (NCBI): domain Eukaryota; kingdom Viridiplantae; phylum Streptophyta; class Magnoliopsida; order Poales; family Poaceae; genus Triticum; species Triticum dicoccoides. Next base: position 649,854,972 of record NC_041393.1, read on the forward strand.
AAGCCCGAGCCTTCCGATTCGGTTGCGCGTGGACGTTAGATTGGCTTCGTCTTCCTTTGACGGATATGTACAGGGAAAATACTTGTCTCTAAGAAAAATACTAAATCTCTACACACAGGATTCCATCTTTCGTGCGCGGCTCCAGGAAGGACAAGGGCGCCGGCCGTTTGCCGCTCGCACCACGATGCCTCGCCCCAGCCGCCCTGTCCGCCAGTCGCCGCCGGTCGCCGCCTATTTTTCTTGCCGCCTCCACCCATGCAACCACGTGCACTGCAGTTGCAGCTCCTGGTGCGACAGTCTCAGCTGTAGTGGCAACGGCTGCATCTCCGATGATGACGGCCGCATCCTTGGAGGCGGTGGTCACCAGCCGCAGCACCCCGTCGACGAGCTCCATGTAGCAAAAATGACTGCCGGTTGAAGCTTTTGCGGTCGCCGCTTGCAACAAGTTCAAGACTCCTTACCGTCGCCATGGAAAGCAATCCAGTGGATGCAGCAAAAAAATTGCTGGTTCCAGCTCAGGCTTCATCGATTGCAGCAAAAAAGGATACTGGTTCCAGCTCGCATCGGTACTTCCAGCAAAACTCTTGCCCGCTGCAGCTTTGTCGCCCTCCGCGGTTCCAACATCTTTTCTACACGGTTGTAGCATTGACTTTGCCGGTTCCAGCAAATCTCAATTCACAAAATCCACCGCCATTTGTTTCCAGCTTTTTTATTCAGGGTTTCCAGCTTTTGATGTTGTTGGTTGCATTATTTTTCTCAGTCGGATGCAACATCTTACAGCGGAGCAGGACTTGAATGTGGCTGGAGGTAGAAGAAAGCTAACCGATCGAAAGATAAGGCAAAAGATAACGAAAGGAGAAAAAAGGGCAGTCATGCGGGGTCCACCACGTACGCGTGAGATGTGTGTGTG
>NC_041393.1:649856084-649862600 GCF_002162155.2 Triticum dicoccoides
CCTGGGTGTACGAGGCCAGCGTGGCACAGAACCAGAATGGTACGCGTGCTATGCGTATAACCGAGCGCGGCCGAAAGTTGCGCCGGCGCGCCGTTTATAAACGTTTCCCTTCAGATAAAGGCGAAGAGCAAGTTCTCTACAGAGTTCAAGCATTGGATAACACAAGTTTTTTAATACTTTGATGACGATCTTTCCAAGAAGTGGAGAGGGTTAGTCCCTATTTTACTCTTCTAGGTTTTTTATTAGCCTTTTCTTCATTTTTTTCCTCTCACCTTGTAATATACTGTTTATATTAATAAAAATTACCGTAGAACAATTGTTCTACAGTGTGCGACTAAAAAACAGATTGTATTTGTTCAATAGACCTTTATCAATGAAAATAGAAAAAAGTCCGTTTTACTACCCTGAACAAAGTTGGTGGTTTACATTACCCCCTAATCTATTTTTTGGTTCCTTTACCCCCTAAACAATCTCATACCAGACAAAAAGACACCCTAAGTGGTTTACCCAGACGGGATGGTGACATGTACATGATCAAAGGTGGTATTTGACCTGCAGGTGGGTCCCACGCGCCAGTTTTCTTAAACAACTCAAAGAAATAGAAGGAAAAAAGGGGCGGCCCCGCCTACTGCAGTAGCAGCTGGCCATAGCGGCGGCAACTGGTGCGCTCAGACCCCGAAGGTGGCCGGGCCGGCGCCGGGACGGGCGGAGATAGCGCGTCGAGCGGGAGAGGCCGGGTGCGACCAGGCGCAGAGAAGCGGGCGCGGCCAGTGCAGAGCAGCGAGGAGCGGCGTGGGGCACGAATGGCGACGACGGCGCAAGCTCGGGAAGGCAGCAGGGCGGCGCAGGCGCGCAGCCGGAGCGGCGACGGGGCGGATGGCGGCGGAGCCAACGCCGCAAAGGAGCGAGGCGAGGCGAGGCAAAGCGGGGTGCGGCGACTGGGGCGTGCAACGCGCGGGGGCCGCCGGGGACGACGTCGCAAGCTCAGGGAGGAGGCAGGACGGCGCAGGCGCGCGGCCGGAGCGGCGACGGGGCGGATGGCGGCGGAGTCGACGCCGCGGAGGAACCAGGCGAGTGCGGCGACCGGAGAGAGAGAGAGAGAGAGAGAGAGAGAGAGAGAGAGAGAGAGAGAGAGAGAGAGAGAGAGAGAGACCTGACAAGGAGGCCCCGCCTATGTCAAAAACGCCATTGACTAGTGCCACATCATCAACGGGTGGAGAGAAACTAGCCAGGCGGGTGGTTTGTCCGATTTTGGTTTGTTTGGGGTAGAAGAAGCCGAAAAATAGATCAGGAGTAAAGTGAACCACCCACTTTATTCAGGGTAGTAAAATGGACTTTTTTCATGAAAATATAATGGTAAGAAAACAGGTAATGTTGATGCATCACATAACACAGAAAAACGAATGGATCATCTGGTGTAAGAGTTTTGCTTCGGTACATCTCTCCTAGGAAAGTTTACAGATTTCGACGCAGATTAAAGGTGGAGACTAGAAGATACACCTTTAATAAAATATTAGATTGTTGTGCTTTCTTGTTGGGTGCAATAGGAGAATACAGATTAGAATTGGTCGATCTTGAATGTATGAAAATACCCTAGAAAGTAACTTAAAGATGATCAGGGGACATGAAGTATCTACGCCCGAGCTCAAATGCTCCCTTATTAACAGTAAATCGAAACCAATAGTAAAAGAAATTCAAAAACTTCTGATTTTTGTGTGTGGCAAGCTTGACAAATGTTTTGTATGCTTGCAAAATTTCAGCACGGAATGACATTCATGGAAGTTGTGGCAAAAAAAGAAATTGACGTTCCAAAAATGCTAGTTTTGAAAATATTTTGGAGTGCAGATTTTGTTTTTTCTGGCACGCCTTTCAAAAATGTTGTTTCGTGCTGAAATTTTGCAGGCATAGAAAACATTTTTCATAGTTTAGCACAAAAAGAATTCAGAATTTTTAAACATTTTTACTATTTATTTTGATTTTACTGTTCATGAGAGAGCATTTGAGCTCGAGAGCAAAATAGGACTTTCGGATCAGGGGCATATATATAGTTGTAGCAAGTAGCAAATGGCATGTATTTTATTCCTGATGCATTGGCAGCTGAGGCACTTGCTTGCAGAGACAGAGCACAATTGATGAGAACCAGGAGCATAAATCACGTGATATTGGAAACAGACTCCATTGAGTTCACATTGTTACGGAGAATGAACTATCAGCGATCTAGAATTCTCCCCATTGTAATATTTTTTTTAATCCTAGAGCTTGTTGAAGGATGTTTTTTTTTTATGTTTGTCATGTCAAAACGGAAGGAACTGAAGCTTCCCACAAATTAGCTAAGAGCAACTCCAACCCAACGACCCATTTTATCCGTTTGGATTATCCGGACATAAAACTTGGCCCAACAGGACAACCCAAATGGACGCGCGTGTCCACTTGCTGTCCGTCCTGACCCAAACTTGGCCCAAATATTGGCCACAAATGGGTACGAAGTGGACAGAAGCGGTCACTCCCGTCGACTGCTCTCGTCTGCTCGTGTCCTCCCCGGTCCCACGTCTCAGCGACTGCACATGAGTTGGGCATGTACCTCCACCGCAACGAGGAGCGAGGCTATCGGTGAGGCCGCCGCGGCGCTCACCGGCGCAGGCCGCCACCTCCTGCGGCGGAGCAGCCGGCGCTGGCGCTGGAGCTCATGGAGCGCTGGAGCCCGCGGTGGAGCGAGCCCCCGACTTTGGCACCGGCAAGATCCTGCGGCGGTGCGAGAGCGGCGGAGGGGCAGCGCGACGGGTGTCGGAGGGCGCGAGGGGGTGCCTGCCGGCAAGGAGGAGCGGAGGGGCGACGCGAGAGGTGCCCGCCGGCGAGGAGGAGCGGCACGACGGGGAGTAGAGGGGCGGCACGAGGAGGAGCCCACCGGCGAGGAGCGGAGGCGGGGAGCAGAGGGGCGGCGCGAGGAGGTGCCCGCCGGCGAGGAGGACCGGAGGGGCGACGCGACGAGGAGCAGAGGGGCGGCACGAGGAGGTGCCCGCCGGCGAGGAGGAGCAGAGGAGCGACGCGAGGAGGTTCCCACCAACACCGCTGAGGAAGAGGGGACAGGGCGGCTGCCGAGGAGTTGCTTGCCATGGTGCTGCTGTGCGCTTGTCCGCTTTTGTGTCTGCGTGTTGGGAGCAGTCACGGCCCGTGTGTGTCCGTGTCATCTCCGCGAGGCGGACGGGCGACCCAAATAAACAAAAAAACGGAAAAATCCCTGTCCGTTTGGGTCACTGCGTTGGAGTTGCTCTAAGTTGGCCTATTGTACTAAGCCGGAGTGTGCCTATGATGGATTAATTTAGCAAAGAAAATTGACACACATGCAAACAAGAGAGAGGCAAAAGGGCAACCAGACTCACTTATGATCCAAGGAACAAAGGCCATTTTCTTTTTTCACTGAACCGGCAACACACGGAGCCTATACACTTGGCCACAGTTCTTGGATACACACTCTCAGTACGACATCACCCCCACTGTGGAAAGCACATTTGCGCGCGCGCGCGCGCACACACACACAATGATGTTGGCCCACTGGTGTTGAAGCAGCAGTCATCACACACCGCCAACTTTGGGAGTCTGAAAACCTAGACCTAAGACACTCAACTCAAACCACTAAGCGAGCCTGCATGCTAAGGACACATTAGTCATCTGATGACGAAGCCAAGCCTCCAAGGTTGCTGACTGGAGGCAACCGAGCAGAAGGAGAAGGCTTGATGATTGAAGAAGACCTGCAAAGCAATTGTACAGTTCGGTTAATAACAACACTATAAAGCAGTGGAGTTTTACTAGTGGTTGGTAACACAAAAAGAAGACTAGCTTGTACTACTCAGCACTCACATGTAAGTTGTCAGCACTCTCCTTCCCGAAACACAAATTGTTCGCTTTGGATGTCGAACGTGATCCCAATCGATTGCGTTACCGTGTTCCCCAGAATCTGCATGCCCTTGACAAAAAATGCATCCCGCACAAAGTACATGCACAGGCCGTGACCCCCGTCATTGTAGAAGGCGCTTTGGGGCGGCACCCTTAGCTTTGCGCCTGATCCAAATAACAGCTCCACCACCGGCAGGGCGGACCAATTCTTGAAAGGTGTGAAATCCTTGTCCTCGAAGCAAATATGATTGTCGCTCCAGATGGTAGAACGGGTCCGCATATACCCAAGAGGCTCCACGGCTTGGGTCACTGCATTGTCTAGCTCATCGAACGTATCCGACAGCAACAAGGTCATCTCTGTCCCACTGTCAACGGTCATCTCGTAGGGGTCTGAGTGCAGGGTGATTCCGTTGACGGACAATGAATTCAGCTGCAAAGAGTACATGGATCTGGGCAGTTTAGAAAACACCGGCCGGGGCGTCGCCACGAACATTGGTGTTGAATAGGAAGAGCTGGTGCGGCTATAGTTTCCAATTGACAAATACCCTTGCTTCTGCCTGTCACTTGAGAAACAGTAGCTGAAAGCCTCGTATCCAACGAAGTGGGACACTTGCATGAAGAAGGAGAAGGCCTCTGCGCCAAACCCCATGATTCCGGCTTCAAGCTTGTTGTAATTGGTGCCTAAGCTGCAGCCGAAAACAAACCCAGCGATAACTGCTTCATCATTGGGCCCAAGGGTCAGTCTATCAGTTACTATCTTGCCAACAGAGTATGAAGACTCTCTTCCATAGCTCATGGAATACAGGCAACTGTCCTCTCTCTCCATGCATGCTTTGGTGGGAACAGGCAGGCTCTCTTGGATAGCACGGCAGACCACATTTGAGCACCCAACACGCCCAATTGTGCTGGATTTGCTGGGGTCAAATAATTGGCCAGCGCCCACATCTTGCTTGTGGCAATTCACTGTGCATGGGAGGCACTGGACAAACGAGAGTGTGGACCCAGTGTCAATGGCCACCAAATTCCATATGGCTGGGGTGCCAATTTTGATTGGCATTAAATAGGCAAAGTTGTTGATGCTAAGGTTCTTCATGACATCAATGCGCAGCTTCACCTCCTCGGTTGGCCTGAGATGGTTCAGAGATTGTTGGACACAGGAGTGTTCTTTGTGGAACACTGGGAACTGAAGGGCCCTCTCCGAGTTGACAGCATGGTCTGTTGTAAGCGGATCCACAAGAAGTTGTTAGTTTTAGTTGAACATACGGAATATGATGTGGTGCTACATGCCTACATACAGTACAAGAGAGTGAAAAATCGGAAACAGAAAGTAACCTACTCTTTGAATTTTTTATTTGAGCTACTACAACACTACTTGGCTATTGTGGAATATACTATAATGTGTGAATTGCAACTTGTAACCAACTGAAGAAACCAAGCATTTGTTATAACTTCTATATTGCGGTTAAAATGATCCATGTAAAAATTGTTATTACGTTTTTTTTTCTAGCGACAAGAGGCCATGGAGAAGTGTTAAAAAAAGCACGTGAAAGATGACATGTGTGTATGACATAGACAACCCACGTGACACTGTTCCATTGTTTCAGCAACTTTTGGGGGGCATACATTTCATGAAACTAGCATTTGGTTTCACAACCTTCTGTGTTAAAATGCATGCGTGATCAGGCCGGACACTTCAATTATTGATTTTTCTGCTATCTAATGTGACTGTTTCAGGTTTGACATTACCACATTTCGACGGTCACGGGCAGCAGCTAGACATTTGTGTACCAAGTATAGTACTAATGACTACGATGTTGGATAGACTGCCCATAAGTACACAATGCCAACCAAAACCGTGTTGCCGCAAATTTAATTTTATATGGATCATTTATGTGAAATCCAGGCCTATTGCAGTCACTTATGGGCAGTCTATCCAACATGGTAGTTATAGGTTAGAAATGCTCTTAAATAAATGATCCGTGTAAAAAATATTTATTAAGCTTTTTTCTTCTAGCGACAAGACACGATGGAGAAGTACGGTACGTATATACGTATAAAGAACTACAGCATAGCACTATGTCGTGCCCCAGCACGTGAAAGATGACATGCATGTGTAGTTTTACATATAGACAACCCACATGACATTGTTCCATTGTTTCTGTCAACATATTATCACCAACGCACCAACTTTTAATTGGGGGCATACATTTCATGAAGCATTTGGTATTTCACAATCTTCTGAAAGAAAAAATGACATGCGTGAACAGATGAACACTTCAATTATTTCAATTTTCTGCTATCTAATGTGACGGTCACAGGCAGCAGCTAGACACATTGTGTAACAAGGATACTAATAACTATATATGTGTGCGCAAATTTAATTTTTACATGGATCATTTATGTGAAGTCCCCCTTTTGCAGTCACTTATGGTCTATCCAACATGGTCTACGTAGAATTCTCTCTCCCAAAAAAAGTCTAGAACGAACCAATTGGATGGAACCCTAGATCTAAAAGGAACCAACATAAAATCAATCTGCACGGGAATGGTAAAGGAGAAGAAAGTAACATACCGTACATGGAGGGGGGGCACTGGGACTGGGTGCAATATGACATCGTCGGTG
>NC_041393.1:649863024-649883908 GCF_002162155.2 Triticum dicoccoides
AGAGAGAGAGATTTGGCTGCAAGTTCTTGGGTTATTTACCATAGGGGGTAATCAAACCAGATGGTTTGTCCAGCAGAGAAGAGCATCTGAAGAGAGCCAGCAGAGAGCAGCTGAAAAGCAAGAAACTGAGTGCTGGATCAAATCAAGCCACCCAATCAACGTAGGAAAGGATCAATAATCAAGCACTGGATCATACTGGTCTTTACCTTCACAGCTGAAACGAGCAAGCCGGCCACCTTAAACGAGGAAGCAGGGAGCGAGGCACCCGCGTGCCACATTTCCCTCCTGCTCTGCCGTGTGTTCTTAGGGTGGCCACAATAAAAAAAAAAATATAGAGGGATCCGGGTGCTGCAAGCAGTTAGACGTCCTTTTCTTGCAGTACTTGTGAAGCAAGTACCCGAGGTAGTAGCTAGTCCACGGGTCATTTTCCCTCTGTGATAGGCAGTAGAGTTCTGAGGCATTATTTTTTAGTTGCAATTCCTCTCACCATCACCGCAATGATAGAGCCACATTTCCCTCGGCCGATGATTAACACCAACGGAGACGCGTGTTCTAGAGGCGGGTGTTGCAAGCAGTTACAAGTCCTTTTCCTACTAGCTAGGAGACTAGGAGTACTGGTTGCAGCACCAGCGATGTGATATGCGGTAGCTCTACCATTTTTGTATGCGATAGCGATAGCTCAGCAGTAAGCAGCCGCGGGTCAACAAGGTAAAAGCGGGGATATCCGCCTCCTCCGTCCCGTTAGCCATCGGGGCTCGTAAACAAATGTTCGCAGAGGTCCCGGTGTCCAAAATCTCTAGAGGTTTATCCGGACATTAGTCAGTGTTAACGGAGAAGATCAGGATTAGGGGAGAACTCACACCACGTATTCTCATTGATCGACTAGGGGGTATATGTACAGCTTAGCGCTACCTGACTACCTAGTGGAGATCATGGGGTGGAGAAACTACCCGACGTGCGCCACGATCTGGCTGCACGAGCCGGTGTGCGTCGTGTACATGGTGACTATACAGAGGGCATACACGACGGCATACTACTTCCTAATGCCCCCCCGCAGTCGTGACGTCGGCAGCGGCGACGCAAAGACTAGAACGGAAGTCGCAGAAGGCATCCGTAGGCAGCCCCTTGGCGCGTGGGGATGTGAAGAACGCGGAACTCGCCAAGGGCCACGCGCTCGCGCACAAAGTGAATGTCTAGCTCCACATGCTTCGTGCGGCGATGGTGGACGGGGTTGATGGAGAGGTACACCACGGACACGTTGTCGCAGTAGACAAGGGTCGCCTTCTCGACTAGCAGGAAGAGCTCGCCAAGGAGTTGACGCAGCCACACGCACTCGGCCATGGCATTGGCAACATCGCGGTACTCGGCCTCCGCACTGGAGCGAGACACCGTCGCCTAGCGCTTGGAGGACCAGGAAATGAGGGTGTCGCCGAGGTAGATGCGGAAGCCAGAGGTGGAACGCCCTGTGTCTAGGCAGCCGGCCCAGTCGGCTCGGTGAAGGCGCGAAGATCCAGGGAGCGCGAGGCGCGCAGATGCAGACCGAGGCGTGCCGTGCCGCGAACTTAGCGCAGGACACGCTTGAGCAAGGCGAGATGGCACTCGCGCAGGTCATGCATATGCAGGCAGACCTGCTACACGGCGTAAGCGATCTCAGGTCGGGTGATGGTGAGGTACTGCAGCGCGCCTACGGTGTTGCGGTAGGCGGAGGCATCATCCACGCGGGGGCCGTCGGCGGCTGGGAGTTTGCCCTTGTTGTCGATGGGCGTGGGAGAGGGTCGGTAGGTGTCCATGCCAGCACGGTCAAGCACGTCCTCTGCGTAGTGTTGTTGACAAAGGAAAAACCCCGCGGGCGTGCGCGTGACCTTGATGCCCAAGAAGAAGTGCAGAGGCCCGAGGTCCTTCATCGCGAACTCACCAGTGAGCCCGGCAATGATGCGTTGGAGCATGGACGGCGTAGACGCGGTGAGCACAATGTCGTCAACGTAGAGAAGAAGATACGCCGTGTCCGAGCCGCGGCGGAGTGTGAACAGGGAGGAGTCCGTGCGCGTGGCGGAGAAGCCAAGTGTCTTGTCAAAACCCGCGAAGCGAAGGAACCAGGCGCGGGGAGCCTCCTTCAAGCCGTACAACGACTTGGAGAGGCGGCATACAAGTTGAGGACGAGCGGGGTCGACGAAGCTGGCAAGTTGAAGACAGAAGACATCCTCGTCCAAAGTGTCATGCAAAAACGCGTTGGAGACGTTGAGTTGGTGCACAGGCCAGCCCCGCAACGCGGCGAGCGTAAGCACGACGCGGATGGTGGCGAGCTTGATGACCGGCGAGAAGGCTTGCCGTAGTCGACGCCAGCGCGCTGGCGAAAGCCGCACACGACCCAGCGGGCTTTGTAGCGGTCGAGGGAGCCGTCGGAGTTGAGCTTGTGCTTGAAGACCCATTTGCCGGTGATGAGGTTGGCGTCGGCGGGACGCGGGACCAGTTCCCACGTACGGATGCGGACTAGTGCATCGTACTCGTCCCGCATGGCGGTGAGCCACCGAGGATCTCGAATAGCAGCGCGGGCGGAGGCGGGAACTGGCGAGGTGTCGGGGGTGGCGGCATCGTATTACTTGGGATTGGGCCGAAAGATGACGCGCTGCGCGAGCATCACCGGCATGGAGGGGGCCGCTGGCGGCACTAGCGACGGGGCAGCGATAGGTGAAGATGACAACGATCATGAGCAGCTCGCGCGGGAGCCAGATCCCACATTTGAATGTGGTTGGGTTGACGGTGTCCCGGACTAGGGGGTACTCACTACGTCGTCCCCCGACCAGTTAGATTGGGTCGAGGATCCCCATGGCCGTACACACATAGGCTAGTTCGGACAGCTGATGCATACACGAGGAAGATTCCACAAGACTTGGTGATCAAGACAAGGACTCCTCCCCACCGGCGTGTTCGGCTAGGACTCTTGTTATCCTAGGCCTCTGGTGCATTATATAAACCAGGGCCGGGCTAGTCGATAGATCAAGATAACAATCATAATCATAGGCTAGCTTCTAGGGTTTAGCCTTTACGATCTCGTGGTAGATCCACTCTTGTAATACTCATATCATCAAGATCAATAAAGTAGGAAGTAGGGTATTACCTCCATCGAGAGGGACCGAACTTGGGTAAACATTGTGTCCCCCACCTCCTGTTATCATTAGCTTTAGACGCACAGTTCGGGACCCCCTACCCGAGACCCGCCGGTTTTGACACCGACATTGGTGCTTTCATTGAGAGTTCTGCTGTGTGATCGACTAAAGGATCAATGACTTGTCTGCAGATTAATTGCGACGTCGACATTTTCGTCACCGGCTCGACTTGTCACCTTGGCTTGACTGAGGACTATGCCCTGCCTCCGATCGTCATGTTCAGATGAGGGACTTCATCAACATCAACTCCGATCTCTATCAAGATCATGGAGGAATCATCCATGGAGCTCGGGGACTCAACGTCAACATTGCCCTCGGGCGTCCGTGCTGTTTTTCTGGACAGCGAACTTGTATCTGCCGCCACCGCCTCCTCGAGTGTCGTTTTAACGATCACTTCAGTGGAATTGTGCAGAATTGAGTCTACAGCAATCCTGGAAAATTTGGTCGAGTTCCGATGTAGGAATCTCTAACAATCTACGATATACCGGAGCCGTGTCAAATCCGAACGGGAATCTGGACGAGTTTAGGGCATGATCTCCAGAGCCCAGCTTGGAGGTCTTTTGAAAGATCCAACCATTCATCTGCTGTGGAATTCCCATATCTACCACCCCTCAAAATTTCAGCTGGATCCAACCGTCCAAACTCCGGGAATCTTGCGATTAGTGCATCACTTTTCAGATCTGTTTTCTGCGCGAGAACAAATCCGACCCGAGTTCATCTTTTTTATGAACGGGATTTCGGACATCCTTTTTGAAGAAAGTTTTGTGTGGGATATTGTGTTTTGTTCCTAAACACATCCCGCTAATTTTAAAGTCTTTTCCAATATGGTGTTCACCATCGCGCCGGTGTCAAACCAGCCTGACAACGCTCTACGGCTACCGACCTGCGCTAGACACGTCGTCGCTTTATTGAGCCAAGCTCAACTTCTTCGGCTCATCATAGCTCAACTTCTTCGGATCATCATCTCAGCAAGCCGAACAAGAGTTCAGCATCGCGAAGGATAAATCATCACCAACATCGCCGCCCCACGGATTACACGGAGCGGGCACACCGGCATCGCCGCACGGTCACTTCATTAAGTCAGCATTGACCACGTCACAAGTTACGACCTGCATCAGCATGGCCGAAACATTGATTCATCGAGCCGATATTCATCACGCCGAACTACTTCAACACCTCGGCTGACATGGCAGCTGCAACATCTCCTTACCAACCTGCTCCGTCTCCTCGTCTGGACCGGGGGCTTCGCATCCCTTCATCAACATACTCCGGTGACTTCGGCGTCACTAGCCGGCGAGCTTTGTCACGTTAGCTGGACCGAGGGCTTTGCCTCGGTGAGCCAACCTTTGCCAGCATCGCGATGCCATCGCTTTATCGTCCATCAGGCAATGGGTGTGCAGATCGAGTCCCAATTTTGGGAGTCACCTTTCTTCGGATTGCTACAACAAATAAACCTGGTGCTATTAACCCTAACAATTTTTTGCTTATTTTTCCCAAGAAATTATTACTCTGGGTTGTTCAATCATCTGTACGCAGGTCTATCCAATGGTGGCTGCATTAATGATGGCCGCGTGGTGGTTCGGTCAGTTTTCATACAAAGTTCGGCGAACGCCGCATCCGGAACTCGGACCGACCTGTGAATTCAGACTTTGCCACGCCTTTACCGCATCACGCCGACGCCCTGCATCGACATTAACTTCGGCGCCAGGCCACATCTCTTTAAATAAATTATTTTGCGTAAATTAATTACGTGAGGATTTTTATATATTTATATTATTATTGTTGGCCTGCACTATTTTACATGTGTAGATAATCGATTTTGACTGCGTCACATGGTCTCTTCGGCATCACTCTGCCGACCTACATTGGCCGTGCTATGTCACCACTTCAGAGTGCCGAGCCCTTCGCTCCGCCACCTCGGGACCGGCTTGGCGGATGGAACCTTACCCCGCATCAAGCTCGGACCGCGTCATCAATGCCGAACACATTAACCAGCTAAGTCGCTCTCATGCTCAAAGATTTAAATTTTGTTCGGTTTGACCAAGCATTATACTTTTTTGGCAAAAAGTTGCTTGTGAAAAATTTCCTTGTCAAAACTTTGTTTGTGACACACAAATTCAAATACCCCGTTTACTTGGGTCCTTCCTTTATGAAACTTTTCCTCTTGCATATGATTATACTTGTATGGCTTCGTTCCTTGTTCATGTATTATGCCACAATATGCACCATATTGACTTAAGTGTTCCGCAAGCTGGGTTGCCTTACTCCTGTGTTTACCCCTATGTTCCTGATTGTTTGACTAGGGAGTAAAGGGAGCACCTCTGTGATTGTCACGATCGGGTCATCCGAGCTCGGACCTCAGACTGGGTGAAGCTGAAAGCTAGCGCTCTTATTGTTTTCAATCATGGTCGGCAAACAACGGAACTCATGAGTACCAAAAATCTATTGCACAAGTCTCATAGTAACAATGAGACATGAAGAAAGGTATCGGCGGAGGTACTATTTTCTTCGAAGATGCTTCTTACACTTCGTCAGTAATATAGCATAAGTTCCCTGAGCGCGCTTTGTCTGTTACAGCCTTATGGCCCGATTGCCTGGTTATCAGAAACACCGTCGATATTCTCGACAGGTGGAGTACATAACACTTTTCGGCCCTTGACCGAAGAGGGAGAAGCCGACGGTCGGTTAAGACGCGTTTAAAGTTTGGGTGAACACATATATGATATAAGTACTTCGGTACATACAATCATTATACATAAAATTCTTTTACCCAAGTCACTTGGGGGCTCTTAAATTTATATGAGTTGTTTTATAGTAAATGTGTTTTCTTCTTTGTCGTTGCAAAGTCTTTTTCTACCGCTCCTTTTTTGACTCGAGTATATGGTCAATAGCCGGATAGCATGTCTTCTCTCTAAAAGCCGCTCGAGTTTAGTTCGCTGAATTGGCCTCGGAGAAGTACTCCGCCTTTGGGATAAGGAGCTTGAAGCCGTTGGCTGACCCGCGTGAAGTCTTGAGATCGGATGTGTCATGTTAAAGCACGACAGAAGCATAATTTTTTTTCCAATTTTTGGATTGGCACCGAACACTTGATCTTGTTCGGACGTCACGTTTTTACTAACATTTTTTTGGTTTCCCAAGCTTATAGCACTCTTAAACTATTTGTGTGTTTCCAGCATAAGTCTCCAGTGCAACGCCGGACATCTTTAGAGGTTTGGCAAAAAACATTCTCGGATGTTGCAATATATGCATCGGTTTCGAATTGTGCCTTCAGTCAATAGTTGGGTTGCCCGGCTTCTATGCTTGCCTCCTATGTTCTGCTTTGTTCGGCTAGGTTTGCAATGGGAGAACCACTGCGATTGTGCTTCCAGCTCGCATGGTTAAGCACCTCAGTGGAGAAAGCTGAAAACTGACTGTCACAATAAGCGCAAACTGGTCAGTGATCCAATGACTATGTTAAATGATGGGCCGTTCATAAGATTGGCCGAAGTGTTTACGGCTTGACCTCAGCTGTCGCCGAACACTAACCGAGGGCTCGTAGCTAGCTTCCCCAGTTTAAAGCTCCTATGACTAAGTGAAAGTTATAAAGCCCGGATATCTGATTGCCTCGTTTCCGCTAACACAACCGCCTTCGGGCACAGAGACGTCGGCTAAGGGTTGTCTTGTTATTGCGGAAACACACTGCGTAGTATCTACAAGGGGGTGGAAGCCGACGATGGGCCACTTTCAACTGATAAACGGTCGCAACGGAGTCAAAATAAACATATTATCGGTGTTTGTATTTAATATACAAGGGTTGCCTTCCGTAATCATCGTTATAAAGCCATAAATATGCATCAATTTGACTTAATATTTTCGCCAAGCTGGGTTGCCTGGCTCCTGTGCTTACCCCTATGTTCCCGATTGTTCGGCTAGGTGGTAAAGGGAGCACCTCTGTGATTGTTACTACCGGGTCATCCGAATTAGTACCTCAGACTGGGTGAAGCTGAAAGATAGCAATCTTAAAGGATCACATTGGTCGGCAATGACGGAAGTGAAAATTTTGGTTCATTAATACCATAGAATTCGGGAACTTTCCCCGAACTAAATCCTCAATATTTTGCTCCCACATTGATCGGAGCTGAGGTTTCATGATCATGCTTAGCATGACAACCCAAAGAAAGGAACCGATAGCGGGACTATTTTCTTTGGAAGATGTTTCTTACGTTAAAAAGTAATATAACATATCTCTCCGCGTATCTTTGTTTATAAAACTATATGGCCGGCTTGCCTTGTTTGCCATAAATCTTTGCCCTCATAAAGGCTTAATAAAGTAGGACAAACACTCCTCGGCTGCTCGCCGAGGAGGTTGAAGCGGATGGTCGGTCAACAAAGTTTTGTACAATGCGGATCCGAGCATTAATAATGTAGAGTATATGGATACATAGAATCATTACACATACTTTGTGATTTTACTCTGGATATCGATCCTTAATTCGGCCACCCGTTCCCACACTAAGGCTCGAGGGCTACTGGGCTTCGTGCTTATCATTTACGAATATTAAAGGGGTACATCGATCCCCTGATCTGGTGTTGCCACCCGACCAGTGTCTCGAGGGCTGCTGCATTGCCTATTCAATGCAGAAAATTCAAAGTGCTCATTGTTCGGCTTGACCGAACTATGCGCAAACGCGTCAGACAACAATAGGTACCATCTAGACCTATCCGGTATCAAGCTAATATATTATGGCGACTTCTCAAGAACCTCTATCAAGGGCCTGTTCACCGATCACTATTTTCCCTAATATATTACACCGTGTTTCTATTCGTAAGTATGCTGCCGAGCTGGGAATTAATCCTCAGGCCGATTTCACGAATAGACCTGAGTCTCAGGGGCTACTGGGGTCAATGGTTTGATTTTACCCTTCAGGTGCATCCCGAATATTAGGCCAACACGCACCTTGAGGGCTACTGGCTATACATCCCGTCAGAGATTACATTGCACAATTCGGAATTAAATTCATAAAATTCGGCCCGTGGCCAAGGTGGTGCACCACCTCGAAAGCAGTCCAGCACAAAGCTCGGGCACCAGTTGCTGGCTCCATAGAGGGCATTTACGGTATTAAGCTTAGCTAAACTCTTTCAACTTTTTTGAACCAAGGTGATCTATGACACCTCGGATATAATCTGGTGTTGGAGCTCGGATACAGTCCGACGTTGGATCTTGGACATAGTCCGGCATTGGAGCTCGGATACATTCCGGCATTGGAGCTCGGAAGCAGTCCGACGTTGGTGCTCGGCTGCAAAAGACACCTCGAATGCAGTTCGGCATTGGAGCTCGGACGCAAGAGGACACTGCCGCCCGGGAACAACTTCAAACCCGAGGTGTGACATAAAAATAACAAGGAATTGATAAAGGCCGAGAACTTAAAGGGGCTCCTCGCATACCCGACGTGTAAACTCTTTGGATTTACTTCGGTAATCCTCAAGATCGAAGCTGAGCAGATTTGTTGAACCAGTTTTCAAGACCGACGACCGAAGATGAAGAACAGTTCGGAAGAATCGAGGAGCGTCCCCAACTTGAAGACCAGTTCAGGGGGCTACTGACGGTGTCCCAGACTAGGGGGTACTCACTACATCGTCCCCCGATTAGTTAGATTGGGCCGAGGACCCCCATGGCCGTATACTCATAGGCTAGTTCAGACAGCTGATGCATACACGAGGAAGATTCCACAAGACTTGGTGATCAAGACAAGGACTCCTCCCCACCGGCGTATTCGGCTACGACTCTTGTTATCCTAAGCCTCTGGTGCATTATATAAACCAGGGCCGGGCTAGTCGATAGATCAAGATAACAATCATAATCATAGGATAGCTTCTAGGGTTTAGCCTTTACAATCTCGTGGTAGATCCACTCTTGTAATACTCATATCATCAAGATCAATCAAGCAGGAAGTAGGGTATTACCTCCATCGAGAGGGCCCGAACCTGGGTAAACATTGTGTCCCCCGCCTCCTGTTACCATTAGCCTTAGACGCACAGTTCGGGACCCCCTACCCGAGATCCGCCGGTTTTGACACCAACATGGGGCGCGCTATCGAAGATGCTGTCCGGAGATGATCGGATGTTGGATGTTGAAGGGAGGCTCGGCGCGCCAACGGATGAGGGCGCGGAGCTGCCCGATCCCGATCCGGCGGTGGTAGTTGAACCTGGTGGTGCCGCGCGTGAAGGGAGCGTGTGCACCACATCAGGAGATGGGGGCAGGACGCACGTGCTCGACGAGCTGGCGACGATCGGGACCTGCAAAACGGTGGCTGAAGGAGCAGGCGGTTGTGGTGGTGTGATCGAGGCAGGGTAAGAAGTAGCGAAGGGGAACACGTGCTCATGGAAGACGACATGGCGAGAGGTGATCACACGGCGGGTGATGGGGTCGAAGCATCGGTAGCCGCAGTAGCCATAGTGGTCCGGCGGGTCGCCAAGGAACACGCACACGGAGGAGAGAGTGTCGAGTTTGTGGTGAGAGGTGGGGGTGAGATTGGGATAGCGGAGGAACCCAAACACGCAGAGCTGAGCAAGAGCTCATGTGGGGACCGCAGCTTGTTGGGTGGCAGGGACGACATTTCAGGAGGAAGGTGGAGGTGCTGAGTGCTTCAGCCCAAAAGCGAGCAGGCATGGAGGCGTGCATCAACAGAGCAATCATGCCGTCATTCAGCGTGCGCAGCGCGTGCTCCGCCTTGCCATTCTGCTGGCTAGTGTATGGGCAGGTGAGGCTAAAGTGGGTGCCATGGCGAGCAAGGAGCAAGCGGACGATAGAGTTATCAAACTCGTGCCCGTTGTCAGTCTGCAGTGCTAGGATCGACAGCTGAAATTGCGTCTGAACATAAGCAAGAAACTCGAGCAGAATTTGAAAAACTTCAGACTTGTGCTTGATAGGGAATGACCAGACATAATGTGCGTAATGATCGAGTATAATCAGGGAAAACTGATAGTGCGAGACGCTTACAATAGGGGAGGCCCATACATCAAGGTGCAACAACTGAAAAGGAAAAAAACTACAACTAGCAGATGATTGAAACGGGAGACGAGTGTGCTTGCCCACGCGGCACGCATGGCAGACGTGAGGCGCGGACTTGCTGAACTCGAGAGG
This sequence comes from Triticum dicoccoides, assembly GCF_002162155.2. Classification (NCBI taxonomy): domain Eukaryota; kingdom Viridiplantae; phylum Streptophyta; class Magnoliopsida; order Poales; family Poaceae; genus Triticum; species Triticum dicoccoides. The sequence goes on from NC_041393.1 coordinate 649,873,315, forward strand.
AAGAGCACCGAGCGACGCACGGCTGGGGTGCATAAGTCTTCCATGCTAGAAATCGGTGGTGATGATGCCGGCGAACCATCATGCGGAAGATGGTGAAGGATGGCCCACGGGGTAGAGATCGCCGCCAGAATTACATCGGAGGATCACCGCCTTGGTTCGAATGTCCTTGACAGAGAAACCAAAAATGTCAAACTCAACGGAAATGGGATTGTCACGACACAACTGACGGGCGGAAAGAAGGTTTCAGATGAGAGAGGGACATACAAGAAGATTGTGAAGGTGGATAGGCGAGGTGTCGGAGATGAGAGAGCCAGTACCGACATGTGTGATCGGCGGGCACTCGCCACTCCCAACAATCACCTGAGAATCAAAGAGGTAAGGTTGGGCAGAAAGAAGATTACCGGTCGAGGTACCACTCCGGTGTGGAGCCGGACGACGAGGGCCCAGTGGTGGCGTTGTGGAGGGCAGCCTGCAGCGACGCCATATCCCAGGCCGGTGACGGCAAGGAGGACGGTTCGGCACCAGGGTGGCCGTAGCCGGTGCTGGGGTAGACATAGCTAGCCGGCACGCCCGACGCGCCGTATCCGTACGGTGGGAGCGCAAGCGGAGTCGGCGCGGCGAGCATGGCCTGCTGAGGAGGCGTGCTGGGGCGCGGCCTGAGGACGCCAGAGCCCGGGGCGTGCCAGGGCATCGGCCAGGCCTGGACAAGACCAGTACAGGAGTTGGCACAAGGTGCGGGGGCGGGAAGGGAGGATGGGCGCGCTGAAGTTGGTGTCGGAGGAGCCGGGGCCATGCCAGAGCCATTCCCACGACCGCGATGACAACCGCGTCCGCGCCCACGAGGTGTTGTCGTTGGTGGGCACGGGAACGGGGGCCGGAGCAGCGCGCCCGGCGATGATGGTGTGCGTGGACTGCAGGTGTGCGGTCTACTCGGCACGGTGCTCCTCCAGAAGAAGAAAGGAGTGCACCTGAAGAAAGGATCCATGGGAGGGGCACCTTCGACATGATGTGCAAGATCATGACATGGAACGATTGAGCCCCGGGAGGAGATGAAACACCTGGCGCATGTCCGTCACCGACTGGTCGAGGTCACACAGCTGATTGGTGAAACCCTTGAGCTTGGTGCAGTACTGTATCACGGCCAGGTCGCCTTGAACGAGGGCATGGTACTCGGCGTTGATGTACATGGTGCGGGCGAGTTGGTTGTCACGGAAGATCCATCGATGGCGGCCCAGATAGCGAGTGCGGTATTGTCAGGCTGCATCACATCATCGACGAGCTCTAGCGAGATGGTGGACCATGACGTGATCAGCCGTCAGCCATTCAGGGACGTCGAGACGGGGAACCGCCTCGTGGTCGACGTGATCGCTGAGGCCGAACATGCCGATGACCATGTCAAAGTGCCAGCGTCACTAGGAATAGTTCCCTAAGAGGAGATTGAGCGTGACGGGGACATGACGCCGAATGTCAATGGTCTGGAGGATCGACGAGGGAAGCGGTGAGGCGGTGGCAACAGCCGGCGGGACAACCGCGGGTGGTGCGGCGAGAGCGGGAGCGGCTGGCGCGACGGGAGCCGGAGGCATGACGGGAACCGAGCAGCAGGCGCGGCAGGAGCCACACTGGGACCAGGTGGAGGTGCAGCAGCTAGGGGCACGGCGTTGGAAACATCGTTGACGCCAGCACCGTCCATGGCAGCGGAAGCAGAATCGGGGCCCTGCACGAAGGGATTGAGCAGGCCGGGGTATCTGATACCATGTTAACGGAGAAGGTCGGGATTAGGGGAGAACTCACACCACGTATCGTGGATATACCCCGCGGTGTAACCTGCCGGATATATGACCTGGCTGGAGCTTGGCGACTCACTAGCGACCCGCCCGGACCTGGCGGTTTACGGGCAACCCGCCTGGACATTGTGACTGACCCGGCGGGCGGGTCAGACGGATGACAAGGCCCAAGTCCCACTAGGCCGGTTCATGTGACACTACTAGGGAAAAGCCTAGCAGCAGCGCGGGTTTTGGGCCTCTCAGTAGCGCGGGGACCGGCACTACTAATAAGGCGCTACAGCTAATGTATAGCAGTAGCGCCTGTTGTCCCACGCTACTGCTATACATGAATAGCTGTAGGGCTCTTTAGAAAAGGGCGCTACTTTTATTATCTGCAGCGCTGTTTACAGGGAAGCGCTACTGGTAAGGCGGCACTGCTGCTAAATTTCCCCCCCTCGCTACTACTAGTTTTATTAGTTTTTTTCCTGCATATTTGTTTTGTATTTGTTTTGTATTTGAATAGGCTTTATACAATAATCTTTTGCATATCATACACATACAAATGTAATCATAGCATATACATACAATTAGTCTCATCAAATCATGTCATCATCATAATCATCATCCAACACAAAGTGGTCTCTCGTCATCAATCTTGAAAATAGCGATACAAGTCTCGATTATTTGCAAATACATCGTCATCCATCTAAACAATGATATACGCGAGAAGAGCTATCACTTTGATTACACGAGTTCGTATCCCTCTCTCGCATTAGCGTGAACCTAAACTAACTACTGCCTGTCGCTCGGAAACCGGAAACCGGTACACCTGGGCCTGACACTCCGGCCACTTGTCGTATATATACTCCTAGTGTAGCACTTCTTCGCCATCTATGATCTATGCACCTGCATCATCACATGAGTCGATGATATGCAACATATATAGTTGAGCAACAGAAAGAGACAGACTTGGCAAAAATAGAAACAACATATCATAAGCATAAATAACAAAGTTCATCGTACCCAAAATGCCCTAACTAGAGTGATTTTCGTTAGTTGAGGAGGAGGACGGTTTAATTACATCACAAATAAAGTTCACTGTGCATAACTCAAAGTTTTGTCATACTGAAAGTATGGACTAAACGGACACATTGTCATATATCGACAATCACTCCACCATGTCGTGCCATCCATCCATGTCAGGGAGATAGTCCTCAAGCTTAGTGAAAGGCTTCATGTCAAGACACTGAGAGGTTATCCATGTTCGGACATCTTCCCGCGACATTTGTCCTTCTCTGTAGAACATCCCTGTTTTTCTGACGACCTCCTTCATGATGATTTGGGCAAGTTCGCACTGGATGTTATAGAACTCAGCTCGAAGTCGATGATCCTCGATATCTCCTATGTCCTTTGCCCATTGCAGAATATGGGCATCGCCAGATCTAGGTGACATGTGAAGGTTCTGGTGATCCCGTCTATACTCCAGCATGTGGTGTAGGACATAGAATCTATCATTAAGAGAATCATTCGGTTGCTGGATGCAGCGGAAGTCGGTCTTATGGCTGAAGGCGACCCTGCCGCCCCTTCTCTTCTTGTCCCTAACCTCTCTACCCCTTGCTTGGTAGTAAAACATAGCACTATTGAGAACATCTTTGATGTGGGTGTAATCCTTTTTGTGAATGTTCTTCGACGAGTCCAAGTAAAGAGCGTGGGAGAATCGGGGGTAGAGGATGATGGACGGCGTGCCCGCCGCTGCGCAAAATAAGTACACCTCAAATTAATTAGCCTCCACCGTGCAAATGAATTATTGAAATCGAAGGAAGGATAGCAGCGCGGATAACTTACACGGGATGATAAGGCACGAGAATCGCCTCCTTGTCCTTATTGGCGAGCATGAAACTGACGATGTAATCCCTCGCGTATTCATGGTGCTCTGCGCAGATTCCCAAGAAGCCCTCGTGCATGTAGTACGGGTCAGCGACATAGATATGACGTATCTGCTCAACCCCAATGATGTAGTTCAGGTGCAAGGCATAAAGGCGGACAAACGTAAAATCCAGCTTCTTCACGTGAAACATGTCGAATATGTAATCGAATCGGAGGAAGAACTTATTCGCGGGGAAGCTGTCGACGTACGACATTTGCCGTGGAACGTTAACCATGTAGAGTGGGTATCCTGGATCTTTCGAGGCGATGAGGCCTTTCTCTACCCGCAGCACATCGTCATGAAGTCTCCTTAGATCGTCGAATCTGGCCCGTAGCACTGTTGCAGGTAGGATTGGTTGACCGGGCATATGCCATTTATCCGCATCGGGGATATCTATACGGTCCTGAAGCCGAGGCTGCTGAGGGGGCTGGATCATAGAATCAGCTTTTTTTCCTTTCCTCTCTCTCTTCCTAGACTTCTTTATTACCGGAAGGTCGTCCATAATATGTTGAGACGGTAATTCAGGCACCGACTCATGACGCTCAAACCCTGAGGAGGCGCTAGTATAGACATACTGTTCATCGCCATCGTCATCCTCATCCTCATCCATGGCGACGTCATCAGCGACTAATGGAGCCTCCTCCTTACCCCGTCCGCTATCACCCAACCCGACACCCGACGCTAATTGGGTAGGTGGGGTGTTCATGTTCGTACCTTGCTGAGGCTGCGTGCTCGTGGGTGTGCTCCCGGCCGCCTCCAGACGAAGCAAACTCTTTGGCCACAACATGACCCACCCATTGCAACAATCACCAAGCCGCCGCGGGGTCTCGTCGTCATCCCCCACTAGTATTAGAGGAGGCAAATTCTTGTGGCCCGGTTTGACACTGGCCACGGAAACCTTGAAGACGTTCGGGGGGATCGGCCGGCTGTGGAACAATGCACTAGTAGAAAAGGGGGCATTTGTCCCGCTTCGTAAGGGCCTTTAGTCCCGGTTCATGAACTGGGACTATTGGGTTGTTACTAATACCTACCCCCTTTAGTCCCGGTTCAAACACGAACCGGGACAGATGGTCCTCCACGTGGGCGGTGCGCCGAGCCCAGGCAGGGGGGCCTTTCGTCCCGGTTGGTGGCACCAACCGGGACCAAAAGGCATCCACGCGTCAGCATTTCAGTGGCTAGGGTTTTTTTTTGAAAGGGTGGGGGGTTGGGGGTTTTGGGGGGTTAATTTAGGTGTTTCATATATTGTGTTAGCTAGCTAATTAATAGAGAGAAGTGTCCTCTCTTATGTCCGTGCTTGGTCGACGCTACATACTATATACATAGAGAGGCCCTCGACACGCTAGCTAGTAAGAAAATGAAGGGAACCATTGAGTACAGAAGTTCGTCATGCATACCGAGAGAAGTGATTGATCGACCTCTCCTTCTCCGAGAGATTGGTCGAACAACAAGTTTTCGTATCATATATCCGACGCTACTGGCTACATACATGTACAATATGTAAGATCTCTTAATTACAATCCCCTAGCAATTGAAATCAACTTCCACATGGTATTCTCCGACTTTATTGATGACGTGGTCAAGAAAGAATCCCACCAATTCCTCTTGAATTGCTTTCATGCGATCTGGTTCTAGGAGTTCATTCCGCATATGCCACGTCTAATTTGAAGAAGGGGGTTAATTAATACATATATATGAATGAAACTCAACAGAAATGATGGTGTAACAAAATGAAATTGTGAATATTATTGCTTACGCACTTCATATTGTCTTTGAGAGTAGCCCCGCTTGTTTTTCAAAGTCGCGTTGTGGATGAACTCGCACACGTAGTATCCACAGAAATCATTCCCTTGTTCCTTCCACAAGCACTTTACGAGAACTAGATTCAATCAAACTGATAATGAAGCATTATAAATGGCATTGATGAAATTATAGCTATAGAATCAACAGGAGATGCGCGCAACTAGCTAGCCAGTAGTACTTACTTTCGGGGATGTATATCACAGCTCCTTCGGCAGTCCCGGAGCTTCTGCGGTGAACTGTTTCCAAACCCTGCAAGACAAAGAAAATAATTATTATTACTTGAGATATCAGGAAATGAACAAAAAGTTGCCAATATGGTGCGATAATGATCGATTGAACTTACTTGTTGAGCATTTCAGTCATGTCCGCATAGGTTTCGGGATCTTTCCGTCTCGAGTCTAAGACGGTTACTAGTCCACGCTCAAGCTTAATCTCCAGAAGAACATAGTGGTACCTGTGCACACATGCATAACTCATCAATTACATTACTATAACCTCGCTCGAGTAATTAGGGAAACCGAATATGCACACGACAGTAACACTCACTTGCCGTTGTAAGGAAAGAGTATGGTATCTTTGTTTTGATTTTTGATCAACAATTGTAGCAAGTTGTCCTCGGCCTCTTTGACGTGATTTTTAACCAGAAATTCATCTATGATATTTGTGTTAATGAACCCAATATCATAAATTTCTTGTTTTTTGCACTCGACGATCTTCAATCTGCAGAATATATTGAGGATAATTAATTATAAATACATGCAATGAAAGAGCCGAGCTATATATAGAGACTTAATGACAGAAATAGTACTTACATGCAGTAGCAAAAGACCATTAATTTGTCGAGGGCGTTTTGATTGAAGAACGCGAAGAACTCCTTAAATGGAACACACAACAGATCAATTCCAACGAGGTCGTGCTCCTCTTTAATGTGCTGATACAAACTATTCGTCCCCTCAGACTCTCTGCAGGTTTTGATGTACCAAGTATGGAATCTTCGCATCATCGTTGTTAGAGATTTTTCATCTTTGACGAGAGGCTTCCCGTACTCGTATCTGTGTTTGTCCACCTCCATGAAATCGGAAAGTGCATCGTCAGGCAGGTAATCTTGTAGATTGCCATAACCGTCCACCATCCCCGGAGCATTAGCGACGATGTTGCCGCTAGACACATTGAGCGGGGGGCACGACTGGTTTGCTTGTTCGCCGAGCTGGTCAATTTTTTTCTCAGCTGCTCGTTCTCTTGACCTTTGATGTCTAACAGTACTTTTCGACCGCTCCGCTTGGAGATATGTCTGTTCAGTAATGCGCTCATAGTTGGTTCTCGGTGGAGACTTTGCCGGTTTCCTCAGGGCATCGAGAGTGCGCTTTGCTTTCACCGGATCTACCTTCTTCTCTGGAGGTGGATGTCTCTTTGCTTTCACCCCTTCAAAGAACTCCTTCACGTGGGTCCGCACGATCGTATCGTTTTCCTCCTCGGTCCTCTCGTACGGTAACTTCTCTAGAGGCTTGAGAGGTGGACCGTATCTGTATTGCCTCCCGCCTCTGGTTGTGCTGCTAGACGCTGGAGCAGACAGAGCGGTTGCGGCGTCTATCTTCTTTCGTTCTTGCTTACGAGGCGGAGGAGAAGGACTATGACGTGCCGGAGCAGCCGGGGTGGCGGCGGGTCTCTTCCGCCCTTGCTGGCGAGGCGGAGAAGGAGGAGGCTGCTGGCTGCTCGGGAGCGCCGGCGCAGGCGGAGAAGGAGGCGGAGTGCCACCACGCGTGCCCTGATCGTCACTCACCAGAGGAGGAGGCGGTGGAGGAGGCGGAGTGCCCTGACTCGCCGGAGAAGGAGGAGGCGGAGGCGTCCAGTTCGGAACGTTGATGAGCTCCTTCCACCATAGGCATGGAGTGTTCAGAGCAGAACCCAGCCTAGTCTCCCCTTCACCAGTAGGGTGGTCAAGCAGGAGGTCCTCAAATCCCTCCGTTATTTCATCCACCATCACCTTAGCATATCCTTCTGGAATCGGCCAGCAGTGATAAGTTGCGCCGGGTCCAGCAGGATAAACAGAGCCAACAGCCGCCTTGACCTTCAAATTCATCCATCGCGCCATAATGTGGCAATTTTGAGACTCCGTGATATAATCCACGGGATAGCTGGCAGGAGCCGTCAAGACATGCTCTGGCTGAAGCAGCTCGGTGAAAGCCACGCTGCTTCTCTGCTGAGATGGCGGGGTAGCTTCGGGGGAAGCTTCGGTAGGTCGTTTGCTGCGATCTGCTGCTTCTCGTTCCCCTTCTCGTTCCTCTAGCCCCATTACCATTTCGTGCAGCGCCTGCAGTTGGCCCTGCTCCAGTTTCTTCCTCCTCTCGTGGGTTTTGTAACCCCATGCGTCCAGAAAACCAACCTTCCACGGAATGGAGCCTGGCGTGCCTCGTGTACGTCCAGGGTGCTCAGGATTCCCGAGGGGCATTGTGAGCTCGTCCTTCTCCCTGTCTGGAACGAACATCCCTCGCTGCGCTGCATCGATATAGTGCCGAAGGTTCTTGACTGGTATTTGCAGTTGCTCGTCCGTCTAACGATAGTTCCCTGATACAGGGTCCAAGGTTCCGCCAGCCCCGAAGAACCAAGTCCGGCAACGGCCTGGCCAGTAGATTGTCTCTGGTTCGATCCCTTTTTCAAGCAGATCATTCTTAGCCTTGGACCATTTAGGCCGGGCTTTGAGGTAGCCACCTGACCCCGTGCGATGGTGAAGCATCTTCTTCGCAGCATTTTGCTTGTTTGTCGCCGACATCTTCTTACTCTTTTCTGATGTCTTGTGGGCCACAAATGCGGGCCAGTGATCTTTGATCTTCTCATATTTGTCGATGAATTCTGGTGTCTTTTTTTTGTCGACAAACTTGTTCAGCTCTTTCCTCCACCTCCTGAATAGGTTGCCATCTTCTTAAGAGCACAAGACTTGATTAATTGCTCTTTAACTGGGTTCTCCGGATCCTCCTCTGGTGGTAGGGTGAAATTTGCCTTCACCTGAGTCCAAAGATCTTCTTTCTGCATATCATTGACATAAGACACCTCAGGGTCTTCCTCTTTAGGCTTATACCATTGGTGGATGCTGATCGGGATCTTGTCCCTAACAAGAACCCCGCACTGAGCATAAAATGCGCGCTTTATCCGGATGGGTTCAATCGGTTCGCCGTCGGGCGCGATTTCTATGATCTCAAACTTTTCATCCGAGCTCAACTTTTTCTTCGGGCCTCGTCTCCTTACCGAAGTTGTGCTCGACCCGGAGGGCTAGAAAAAGGAAGAAAGACGAGAGTTCATTAATATGTGTACATATACCAAAACAATGAATGCATCAATTAACTAGTCAGCACGGGCTTAACTAATATATATATACCTGGCCGGACTCGGTTCGGTCACCGAAGCAGTCAGCACGGTCTCCTTCTTGTACCTCCATTGGGTCACTGTAGCCATCATGAACATAGCCCTCTTGCGCAACATCACTTCTGTTTCTTCGTCTCGGGAGTGCTCCATAGTTTCTGCAAATATTTACAACATGTCAATTATTATTCAAACATGGTACAGATGGATATATATATATATATTAGTGGCAAACGTATAATTAGCTAGCTAATCACAATAAGGAATCATGCTAGTGGCCTCGACGCTGCTTCTCTAGGGTTTGGGGTCGCCTCGACACAACGCTTCAAGGGTTTGGGGTGGCCTCGACGACAACGCTCTTTTAACTTGGTAAATTTGGGTGGCCTCGAGAGAGTTAATTTGTCGGGTAGGGGCGCGGCGGGAGGGGGTAGGAGACCAGCATCGTTTTCTATCTAGGGTTTGGGTGTCCTCGAGAGTTTTGGTCGAGCGAGAGGGCCGAGGGGGGTGCTGCCGTTGTATAAGTTATCACGGTCGAGAGGGGGTATATATATCAACCGCCCCTCATGTCGAAGTTATCTAGAGGGGGTTATATCGACAACGACGCGACATACATATACATGGGAAAATAATGTTATCGGGGAGGGGGTATCGGTACCCGTCCCCCTCGTGTTGAAGTTTCTTCTTTCTCCTCTATTCCTTTCTTTCTTCTTCTCCTCTTCTTTTTCTTCTTCTCCCTCGAGAAAGGAAAATAATTAAGGAAAAGGAAGAAAAGAGGAAGAAGGAAGAAGGAAGAAGAAGAAGAAAAAAAAGAAAAAAAAGAGGAGAAGAAGAAAAAATAGAATTTTTTTTCTATTTTTTCTTCTTCTTCTTTGTTCCTTTCTTCTTCTCCTCTTCTTTTTCTTCTTTTTTCTTCTTCTTATTTATTTCTCCTCTTCTTTTCCTCTCCTCTTCTTCTTTCTTTCCTCTTCTTATTTTCTTCTTTCCTATCCTTCTTTTTATAAAATTGTAACTTTTGCATATATAAAACTTTTCTAAAATTGTAACTTTCTATATATGAACAAAAAACTTTCTATGAACAAAAAAACATTTTTAACATATATATTTAGCAAATTCTAGCCACATACATCACATACACATATACATTATAGCCACATACACATATACATCACATATGAACAAAAAAATAAACTAATAAAAATAAAAAAACATATAGCAACATATGAACAAAAACATATAGCCACATACATACACATACATTATATATATATATATGAAAAAAATAAACTAATAAAAAAACAGAGCCGGGCAGAGGGGCATGGCGGCAGCGGTGGCGCCGGCGGGGCAGGGCAGGGGTGCAGGTGCGCGAGGCAGGGCAGGGGTGCGGGAGCGAGGCAAGGCAGGAGCGCGAGGCAGGTGCTCACAGGGGGTGGCGGGGCACGGCGGGCGGCGTCGGGGCGCAGGGAGCGGCGCCGGCGCCGGGGCAGATGGCGTCGAGGGCGGCGGCGATGGCAAAGTTGAGCAGCCTGACGGCATCGGAGGCGGCGACGACGGTGAGGTGGACCAGCCTGACGGCGTCGGAGGCGGCGGCGACGACGAGGTGGAGCAGCCCGACGGCTCGGCGGCGACGGCGACGAGCAGAGCAGCGGGCGTCGGGCCGAGAAGAAAGGGATGGATTTTGGAGAAACTGCTAAGTGCTAGTTATATATGAAGAGAATTGGTCCCAGTTCGTGAACCCAACCGGGACTAA
>NC_041393.1:649883918-649940463 GCF_002162155.2 Triticum dicoccoides
ATGACATATTGTTGATCGGAAATAATGTAGAATTATTCTGCAAAGCATAAGGGAGAATTTGAAAGGAGTTTTTTCAAAGAAAGACCTCGGTGAAGCTGCTTACATATTGAGCATCAAGATCTATAGAGATAGATCAAGATGCTTGAAAAGTTTTTTTTAATGAGTACATACCTTGACAAGATTTTGAAGTAGTTCAAAATGGAACAGTCAAAGAAAGAGTTTCTTGCCTGTGTTACAAGGTGTGAAATTGAGTAAGACTCAAATCCTGACCACAACAGAAAATAGAAAGAGAATGAAAGTCATTCCCTATGCTTCAGTCATAGGTTCTATAAAAGTATGCCATGCTATGGACCAGACCTATTGTATACTCTGCCCTAGTTTGGCAAGGGAGTACAATAGTGATCTAGGAGTAGATCACTGGACATTGGTCAAAATTACCCTTAGTGGAATAAGGATATGTTTCTCGATTATGGAGGTGACAAAAGGTCCATCGTAAAGGGTTACGTTGATACAAGTTTTGGCACTGATCCAGATGACTCTAAGTCTTAATCTGGATACATATTGAAAGTGGGAGCAATTAGCTAGAGTAGCTCCGTGCAGAGCATTGTAGACATAGAATATTTGCAAAATACATACGGCTCTGAATGTGACAGACCCGTTGACTAAACTTCTCTCACAAGCAAAAGATGATCATACCTTAGTACTCTTTGGGTGTTAATCACATAAGCGATGTGAACTAGATTATTGACTCTAGTAAACCCTTTGGGTGTTGGTCACATGACGATGTGAACTATGGGTGTTAATCATATACAGATATGAATATTGGTGTTAAATCACATGGTGATGTGAACTAGATTATTGACTCTAGTGCAAGTGGGAGACTGAAGGAAATATGCCCTAGAGACAATAATAAAGTTATTATTTATTTCCTTATTTCATGATAAATGTTTATTATTCATGCTAGAATTGTATTAACCGGAAACATGATACATGTGTGAATACATAGACAAACTTAATGTCACTAGTATGCCTCTACTTGACTAGCTCATTAATCAAAGATGGTTATGTTTCCTAACCATAGACATGTGTTGTCATTTGATTAACGGGATCACATCATTAGAAGAATGATGTGATTGACTTGACCCATTCCGTTAGCCTAGCACTTGATCGTTTAGTATGTTGCTATTGCTTTCTTCATGACTTATACAAAGTTCCTGCAACTATGAGATTATGCAACTCCCGTTTACCGGAGGAACACTTTGTGTGCTACCAAACGTCACAACATAACTGGGTGATTATAAAGGTGCTCTATAGGTGTCTCCGAAGGTACATGTTGGGTTGGCATAATTCGAGATTAGGTTTTGTCACTCCGATTGTCGGAGAGGTATCTCTGGGCCCTCTCGGTAATACTCATCTCCTAAGCCTTGCAAGCATTGTAAGTAATGAGTTAGTTATAAGATGATGTATTAATGAACGAGTAAAGAGACTTGCCGGTAACGAGATTGAACTAGGTATTGGATACCGACGATCAAATCTCGGGCAAGTAACATACCGATGACAAAGGGAACAACGTATGTTGTTATGCGGTTTGACCGATAAAGATCTTCGTAGAATATGTAGGAACCAATATGGACATCCAGGTCCCGCTATTGGTTATTGACCGAGAATAGTTCTAGGTCATGTCTACATAGTTCTCGAACCCGTAGGGTCCGCACGCTTAACGTTACGATGACAGTTTTATTATGAGTTTATAAGTTTTGATGTACCGAAGGTTGTTCATAGTCCCGGATGTGATCACGGACATGACGAGGAGTCTCGAAATGGTCGAGACATAAAGATCGATATATTGGAAGCCTATATTTGGACATCGGAATCGTTCCGGGTGAAATTGGCATTTTACCGGAGTACCGGGAGGTTACCGGAACCCCCCGGGGGGTTATTGGGCCTACATGGGCCACGAGGGAGAAGAGGGAAGGAGCCAGGAGGGGCCGCGCGCCCCTCCCCCTCCTAGTCCGAATAGGACAAGGGAAGGGGGCGGCGCCCCCCCCCCCATTCCTTCCCCTCTTCCTCCTCTTTCCCCCCTTCTCCTACACCTACTTGGAAAGAAGGGAGTCCTACTCTCGGTGGGAGTAGGACTCCCCCCTTGGCGCGCCCTCCTTGGCCGGCAGCCTCCTCCCCCCTGGCTCCTTTATATACGGGGGTGGGGGGGCACCCCATAGACACACAAGTTGATCTAAGGATCGTTCCTTAGCCGTGTGCGGTGCCCCCCTCCACCATATTCCACCTCGGTCATATCGTCGCGGAGTTTAGGCGAAGCCCTGCGCCGGTAGAACATCATCATCGTCACCACGCCGTCGTGCTGACGGAACTCATCTCCCGAGCTTTGCTGGATCGGAGGCCGGAGATCGTCATCGAGCTGAACGTGTGCTGAACTCGGAGGCCCCATACGTTCGGTGCTTGGATCGGTCGGATCGTGAAGACGTACGACTACATCAACCGCGTTGTGTTAACGCTTCCGCTTACGGTCTACGAGGGTACATAGACGAACACTCTCCCCTCTCGTTGCTATGCCATCACCATGATCTTGCGTGTGCGTAGGAAATTTTTTGAAATTACTACGTTCCCCAACAGTTGTGGCGAGGAAGGATCTGGTGGCGTCGACGGCGGCTCCGGTGGCGTTGACGAGGCCGCATGGCTCCGTGGCGTTGGGGGCGGCTCCGGTGGCGTCGACGGCGCACGGCTCTGGTGGCATCGACGTCGGCAGGAGACGGCGGCGAAGTGGGGCGACGGCGAATCGGGGAGACGGCGGCACGCGGGGTGGGTTGAGGGATTTGGGGGAGAAGTGGTGGCCGGGGGGAAACGGTTTTTTGGTTAAGTCAAACTTAGCGGTAGCGCGTTTTGTAAAACGCGCTATAGCTAAGATAGCTATAGCGGTTTTTACAAAACGCGCTGCTGCTATAGCTATGTAATTTTCTTCCATTTTTTAATTTCCTTTTCTGTTTCTATAGCGGGGGTCTAGGACACGTGCTGCAGCTACGTTAGCTATAGCGCCTCTTACGAACACACGCTACTGCTATGCCTTCCTCCGTTTTTTCACTTTTTCCATTATTTTGCTTTACATTTTATTTTTTTCCTTTCTCCTTTTTCTATTTCTTTCATTTTAATTTACTTTTCTATTTGTTTTTCATCTTATTTTATTTCCGTTAGTAGTAGCGCTCTTCTTAGGAAACGCGCGGCTACTTATGCCCTAGCAGTAGCGCGCTTCTTCCAAGCCCACTACTGCTATGCGTAGCCTATCATTCTAGCAATGGGAATATTAGTAGTAGCGCTTTTGCCACTACACGCGCTACTGCTAAGGTTGTATCTGTAGCACGGTTTTTTTCTCAAATGCTACTGCTATCTAGCACTAGCGCCCTTTTTTGACCCGCGCTGTTGCTAAATTTCTGTGTATAAGGTTTTCCCTAGTAGTGTAATGGTGGGCCGGCTTAGGAGGAAAGGCGTGAGGAATATTTCCCTTACAAGGAATCAAGACCCAGACTAGTATCCGGCTTGTATTAGAAGATAGACTAGTCCTAATCCTGGTAGGACTCCACATGTAACCCGCCCCTCCAACTTATATAAGGAGGGGCAGGGCACCCCAAGAGGGATACGCGAAATAATCTCTAAGGCTAGATACAACAAAGGGGAGCCGGCTTATACAGCAACTCTCTCCTGAGCATAATGAGACCTAGCCTGAAACAACATGTAGGGCTATTACCTGATGATGTTTCCCGAGTCCCGAAGCTGTCTAAACCCTTGTCTTGTGTGTTAACTCGCCTCGCGTCTCTCGATTCCAATCAACCCCGTTCAGGCCACTACCTAATTGTGTTGGCCTCACGACAAGTCCTCACACTAGGACATCTGCCATGACAAATCTACGACAGTTCGTGCCCACCGTGGGGCCTGCGCACGGTGGTGTTGAGTTCTTGGAGGGCGCACTTTTGGGATCGAGAAGCTCGAGATTGATCAGATAAAGAAGAATTGGAGAAGAAGTTAAGGTTGCATCGCGCGTCGCCGCATGCACTTGAGATCCGGCGATTTGAAGCCAGATCAATTTTTGAAGCGTGTTCCTGAGACGACGGAGTTCACCGCAGAGTTAATCCGTGCTATGACTTGTGTTCGAATCAGAAGGATTGACTGAAAGTTGCGGTTGTTCCATGCATCAAGGAAATAAGAAGCGATCTACTCCACGCATCAAGGGGTATTAAGAAAAGGAAAAGGAAAAGGGTCCCGATAACTGCCACACGTGTGGTGTATCGGGTAGTTGTGCCACACGCCTCGTGTGGCATGGACAGCAACCAGCCCACACACCTACGTGTGGGCAAAAACAACTAATGCCCACACACCTCTTTTTTTCCCTTTCGAACCCTTTCACACGCGTGCGTGTGGGCGAAGTTGATAACGCCCACATGCCCGTATGTCAGGCCTCGTACCCTCCTGGTCCCGCACGCCACGCGTGACACCCACTGCGTGCCTGCAGTTGCCATGGTCCAGACCCTCGTCCATGTTCGTTTAACTGCAGTTGCCATGTCGCTGAACTACGGTTGCCATGTCGGATAACTGCAGTTGCCATGTTTGCTCAACTACAGTTGCCATGTATGGTCTGATCTAATGTAGTTAGCATGATTTCATAACTTTAGGAGTTGCCACATACTAACACTAGGCAGCTGGGAGAGTTGCCATGTGCTCAGAAGCATGCTAGAGCAGTTGCCATGTAAAAAGGAAGAGTTGCCATCTGCTTACGTGCACGTTAGGGCAGTCGTGTACCCTGCAAAAACACATGGCAACTCGGGTAAAAAAAGAGTGTTGCCACCTGCTTATAAAGCACACTAGGGGCAGTTGCCATGTGCGCTGCGAAAACACATGGCGACTAGCAGCTTGGGTGTGGGACAGGAGACGGGCGTGTGGGTGAGATGGCAAATGCCCACACACTACTAGGGAAAAGCCTAGCAGCAGCGCGGGTTTTTGGCCTATCAGTAGCGCGGGCAGGAGCGCTACTGATAAGGCGCTACAGCTAATGCTTAGCAATAGCGCGTTTGGACCCACGCTACTACTAAATTGACTTAGTAGCAGCGCCTCTTCAGAACATCGCTACTGCTAATTAGTAGTAGCGCTTCTCCTCTCCCGCGCTACTACTATTATTTAGTATTTTATTTCTTTTCTTTTTCGTGTTGTATTCATACACCTTTACACAAGTTTTCATACAACAGGAATTTAGAGATTGTTTTTACATCATAATGAGTTATTACATCATGGGGTGAAAGAACCGTGGACTAGTTTCAAGTGGATGTCCATCCACTTGAAACTAATTCGCGGTTCTTTCACCAATGATATAATAATATCATCATCATCATCATCATATCATTAACAACTTATCATCATAATACATCATTTTCATATAACACCTCCTCAAGATCATCGTTTTCATCATTGACATCACATAACACCTCCTCAAGATCATCATTATCAACTCTAACACATGCATTACCACATAATAAACATATTGTACCTCATAGGACCTATTACATTCGATTAAGACCTACTACATTTTCTAAGGTAAAATAGCAAAAAACAAGATAGCCCCTGACTCTCCATTATGGAGAATGGAGATTAGCCTGTCTCCAATTCTTGCCTTTCGCTGAATGTTACTTCCAAGAACCTCCTTGCGAATGTCCATACATTTCTTCCATTCTTTGATGATCATGTGTTCACGGGTTTTAGAAATCCGATATGCACAGGTGAGCTCCGTAGATTTACCTGGCAGTATGTTCAGGACTGAGAGGCGACCATGCAGAGACATCAGATGAGGCACACAATCCATCGGGATTTTTTGTTGAAAAACATAATAATAACTTCGTAGTTAGCAATGATGTACTAGTTTTAGAAGTATGCAAAAGATGCACGGATGTCGTAATAGTAAAAAATCTTACCAGGGTATCTCCAGAGAAGTTATCGTGGTTCAACACATGCACTAGTGGCACGTATTCACCATAATTTGGAGGAGTTCGATAATAGTCATTGTAATTCTCAAGAAGAGTACAAAATGTGATCAGATGATTTTTCTCCTTATACGTTAATTCAGTGCCATCGGTGTAGTGGGTTTTATCTACCATCTTCCGCACAGTCTTTGAAGAATCAAAATAAGCTGTCAATGGAAATAAGCTATCAACTATTTTGAAATAAACAATATAAATTAGTTAATAACTATGTTTGAGAAACTCACATAGCGGTACAATCGGAAGCGTATCAACAAGGACCCAAATGTCCATATTGTCTTCCTCGCTGTCAGGATCACAAAGATCCATGGTGACAATCATACCCTCATAAAAACCATACATTTTGCAAAGTGCTTCCCAATTTTGGCAACAAAAATGGATTACGCTCTGAGCATTGCACAGATTTACTTCAAAATCCATATCATGATTGGTCCTTAGGTGTATTTTCTTTGTTTCGAAATTTTCATGGTCTTCAAAACCCATCCACTCCAAGACAGTAACACTCACTTGCCGTTGTAAGGAAAGAGTATGGTATCTTTGTTTTGATTTTTGATCAACAATTGTAGCAAGTTGTCCTCGGCCTCTTTGACGTGATTTTTAACCAGAAATTCATCTATGATATTTGTGTTAATGAACCCAATATCATAAATTTCTTGTTTTTTGCACTCGACGATCTTCAATCTGTAGAATATATTGAGGATAATTAATTATAAATACATGCAATGAAAGAGCCGAGCTATATATAGAGACTTAATGACAGAAATAGTACTTACATGCAGTAGCAAAAGACCGTTAATTTGTCGAGGGCGTTTTGATTGAAGAACGCGAAGAACTCCTTAAATGGAACACACAACAGATCAATTCCAACGAGGTCGTGCTCCTCTTTAATGTGCTGATACAAACTATTCGTCCCCTCAGACTCTCTGCAGGTTTTGATGTACCAAGTATGGAATCTTCGCATCATCGTTGTTAGAGATTTTTCATCTTTGACGAGAGGCTTCCCGTACTCGTATCTGTGTTTGTCCACCTCCATGAAATCGGAAAGTGCATCGTCAGGCAGGTAATCTTGTAGATTGCCATAACCGTCCACCATCCCCGGAGCATTAGCGACGATGTTGCCGCTAGACACATTGAGCAGCGGGCACGACTGGTTTGCTTGTTCGCCGAGCTGGTCAATTTTTTTCTCAGCTGCTCGTTCTCTTGACCTTTGATGTCTAACAGTACTTTTCGACCGCTCCGCTTGGAGATATGTCTGTTCAGTAATGCGCTCATAGTTGGTTCTCGGCGGAGACTTTGCCGGTTTCCTCAGGGCATCGAGAGTGCGCTTTGCTTTCACCGGATCTACCTTCTTCTCTGGAGGTGGATGTCTCTTTGCTTTCACCCCTTCAAAGAACTCCTTCACGTGGGTCCGCACGATCGTATCGTTTTCCTCCTCGGTCCTCTCGTACGGTAACTTCTCTAGAGGCTTGAGAGGTGGACCGTATCTGTATTGCCTCCCGCCTCTGGTTGTGCTGCTAGACGCTGGAGCAGACAGAGCGGTTGCGGCGTCTATCTTCTTTCGTTCTTGCTTACGAGGCGGAGGAGAAGGACTATGACGTGCCGGAGCAGCCGGGGTGGCGGCGGGTCTCTTCCGCCCTTGCTGGCGAGGCGGAGAAGGAGGAGGCTGCTGGCTGCTCGGGAGCGCCGGCGCAGGCGGAGAAGGAGGCGGAGTGCCACCACGCGTGCCCTGATCGTCACTCACCAGAGGAGGAGGCGGTGGAGGAGGCGGAGTGCCCTGACTCGCCGGAGAAGGAGGAGGCGGAGGCGTCCAGTTCGGAACGTTGATGAGCTCCTTCCACCATAGGCATGGAGTGTTCAGAGCAGAACCCAGCCTAGTCTCCCCTTCACCAGTAGGGTGGTCAAGCAGGAGGTCCTCAAATCCCTCCGTTATTTCATCCACCATCACCTTAGCATATCCTTCTGGAATCGGCCAGCAGTGATAAGTTGCGCCGGGTCCAGCAGGATAAACAGAGCCAACAGCCGCCTTGACCTTCAAATTCATCCATCGCGCCATAATGTGGCAATTTTGAGACTCCGTGATATAATCCACGGGATAGCTGGCAGGAGCTGTCAAGACATGCTCTGGCTGAAGCAGCTCGGTGAAAGCCACGCTGCTTCTCTGCTGAGATGGCGGGGTAGCTTCGGGGGAAGCTTCGGTAGGTCGTTTGCTGCGATCTGCTGCTTCTCGTTCCCCTTCTCGTTCCTCTAGCCCCATTACCATTTCGTGCAGCGCCTGCAGTTGGCCCTGCTCCAGTTTCTTCCTCCTCTCGTGGGTTTTGTAACCCCATGCGTCCAGAAAACCAACCTTCCACGGAATGGAGCCTGGCGTGCCTCGTGTCCGTCCAGGGTGCTCAGGATTCCCGAGGGGCATTGTGAGCTCGCCCTTCTCCCTGTCTGGAACGAACGTCCCTCGTTGCGCTGCATCAATATAGTGTCGAAGGTTCTTGACTGGTATTTGCAGTTGCTCGTCCGTCTAACGACAGTTCCCTGATACAGGGTCCAAGGTTCCGCCAGCCCCGAAGAACCAAGTCCGGCAACGGCCTGGCCAGTAGATTGTCTCTGGTTCGATCCCTTTTTCAAGCAGATCATTCTTAGCCTTGGACCATTTAGGCCGGGCTTTGAGGTAGCCACCTGACCCCGTGCGATGGTGAAGCATCTTCTTCGCAGCATTTTGCTTGTTTTTCGCTGACATCTTCTTACTCTTTTCCGATGTCTTGTGGGCCACAAATGCGGGCCAGTGATCTTTGATCTTCTCATATTTGTCGATGAATTCTGGTGTCTTTTTTTTGTCGACAAACTTGTTCAGCTCTTTCCTCCACCTCCTGAATAGGGTTGCCATCTTCTTAAGAGCACAAGACTTGATTAATTGCTCTTTAACTGGGTTCTCCGGATCCTCCTCTGGTGGTAGGGTGAAATTTGCCTTCACCTGAGTCCAAAGATCTTCTTTCTGCATATCATTGACATAAGACACCTCAGGGTCTTCCTCTTTAGGCTTACACCATTGGTGGATGCTGATCGGGATCTTGTCCCTAACAAGAACCCCGCACTGAGCATAAAATGCGCGCTTTATCCGGATGGGTTCAATCGGTTCGCCGTCGGGCGCGATTTCTATGATCTCAAACTTTTCATCCGAGCTCAACTTTTTCTTCGGGCCTCGTCTCCTTACCGAAGTTGTGCTCGACCCGGAGGGCTAGAAAAAGGAAGAAAGACGAGAGTTCATTAATATGTGTACATATACCAAAACAATGAATGCATCAATTAACTAGTCAGCACGGGCTTAACTAATATATATATACCTGGCCGGACTCGGTTCGGTCACCGAAGCAGTCAGCACGGTCTCCTTCTTGTACCTCCATTGGGTCACTGGAGCCATCATGAACATAGCCCTCTTGCGCAACATCACTTCTGTTTCTTCGTCTCGGGAGTGCTCCATAGTTTCTGCAAATATTTACAACATGTCAATTATTATTCAAACATGGTACAGATGGATATATATATATATTAGTGGCAAACGTATAATTAGCTAGCTAATCACAATAAGGAATCATGCTAGTGGCCTCGACGCTGCTTCTCTAGGGTTTGGGGTCGCCTCGACACAACGCTTCAAGGGTTTGGGGTGGCCTCGACGACAACGCTCTTTTAACTTGGTAAATTTGGGTGGCCTCGAGAGAGTTAATTTGTCGGGTAGGGGCGCGGCGGGAGGGGGTAGGAGACCAACATCGTTTTCTCTCTAGGGTTTGGGTGTCCTCGAGAGTTTTGGTCGAGCGAGAGGGCCGAGGGGGGTGCTGCCGTTGTATAAGTTATCACGGTCGAGAGGGGGTATATATATCAACCACCCCTCATGTCGAAGTTATCTAGAGGGGGTTATATCGACAACGACGCGACATGCATATACATGGGAAAATAATGTTATCGGGGAGGGGGTATCGGTACCCGTCCCCCTCGTGTTGAAGTTTCTTCTTTCTCCTCTATTCCTTTCTTTCTTCTTCTCCTCTTCTTTTTCTTCTTCTCCCTCGAGAAAGGAAAATAATTAAGGAAAAGGAAGAAAAGAGGAAGAAGGAAGAAGGAAGAAGAAGAAGAAAAAAAAGAAAAAAAAAGAGGAGAAGAAGAAAAAATAGAATTTTTTTTCTATTTTTTCTTCTTCTTCTTTGTTCCTTTCTTCTTCTCCTCTTCTTTTTCTTCTTTTTTCTTCTTATTTATTTCTCCTCTTCTTTTCCTCTCCTCTTCTTCTTTCTTTCCTCTTCTTATTTTCTTCTTTCCTATCCTTCTTTTTATAAAATTGTAACTTTTGCATATATAAAACTTTTCTAAAATTGTAACTTTCTATATATGAACAAAAAACTTTCTATGAACAAAAAAACATTTTTAACATATATATTTAGCAAATTCTAGCCACATACATCACATACACATATACATTATAGCCACATACACATATACATCACATATGAACAAAAAAATAAACTAATAAAAAAAAACATATAGCAACATATGAACAAAAACATATAGCCACATACATACACATACATTATATATATATATATATATATATGAAAAAAATAAACTAATAAAAAAACAGAGCCGGGCAGAGGGGCATGGCGGCAGCGGTGGCGCCGGCGGGGCAGGGCAGGGGTGCAGGTGTGCGAGGCAGGGCAGGGGTGCGGGAGCGAGGCAAGGCAGGGGCGCGAGGCAGGTGCTCACAGGGGGTGGCGGGGCACGGCGGGCGGCGTCGGGGCGCAGGGAGCGGCGCCGGCGTCGGGGCAGATGGCGTCGAGGGCGGCAGCGACGGCAAAGTTGAGCAGCCTGACGGCATCGGAGGCGGCGACGACGGTGAGGTGGACCAGCCTGACGGCGTCGGAGGCGGCGGCGACGACGAGGTGGAGCAGCCCGACGGCTCGGCGGCGACGGCGACGAGGCAGAGCAGCGGGCGTCGGGCCGAGAAGAAAGGGATGGATTTTGGAGAAACTGCTAAGTGCTAGTTATATATGAAGAGAATTGGTCCCAGTTCGTGAACCCAACCGGGACTAATGCCCCCTTTAGTCCCGGTTGGTGCCACCAACCGGGACCAAAGGCCTCTTTTCAGCAGCCCAAAGGGCGGGAAGCGGCGACCTTTGGTCCCGGTTGGTGGCACCAACCAGGACTAAAGGGTGGGCATTGGTACCGGTTCGTGGCACGAACCAGTATCAATGCCCATCCTTTAGTCCCGGTTGGTGCCACCAACCGGGACCAAAGGCCCCTGTGCTGCCCGCGTCGGGGCCAAAGTTTAGTCCCACCTCGCTAGTTGGGAGGGGCGCGCAGTGGTTTATAAGCCCCACTGCCGCACCCCTCTCGAGCTCCTCGCCACCGCAGGCTTGCGGGCCTACTTGCTACTGCTTTGCCTGATGGGCCTTCTGGGCCTACTGCTGGCCTGAATCTTGGCCCATGGTAGGGTTTCTAGTCGTATTCAGGCCGTGGGGGCCCAGTTGGAGGCATTTTTTTTTGTTTTTTTGTTTTCTTTACTTATTGTTGCTATTTTTATTTTTATTTCCAGTTTTTTTGTTTTGTTTTCTGCATTATTTATTTTCTTTTGTTTTTGCCTTTATTTTTAAATCTTTTTGCTTTTAGTTTTAGGAAAATTATAAACTTTCTGTTAGTGCCATTAGTTTTCAAATTTGAAAACACTTTTTTTGTTTTTTTGTTTTCTTTCTTGCTTTATTTATTTTATTTTGTTTCTACTTACAACAAAATACTTATTGTTGCTATTTTTAATTATTACGAGGGCCGAACCATAAGACATTAAAGCATTTCAAATGAACTCTGAAAAAGTTGAAAGTTGGCATGGTATCATAAATTCACCCACATAGCATGTGCATGTACAAAACGGACAATGGTATCATACTCGTGTGTTACAAAGTTGGCATGGTGGCGGCTGTCCGTACGATGCAGCCTATTTGATTGCCGTAGCACGCGCGCGCTTCATCGGGCACCTTTGGCTCAAAATTGCCGCCGTCCACCTCCGTGACCACCAGTCTAGTAGTCCTGAGTTTGTTAGGAACCCGTTGCCTCTTTGCTTTCGGTTCTACACCGGCTTCACTCCCCGAGGCAGCACCGATCTCAGTCTCAGCGCCGGTCTGGATGCTGGCCTGACTCTCAGCGCCGGTCTCAGTCTCAGCACCGGTCTGCGTGTCGGTCTCAGTCCCCAATGCCACCGGTAGGCCCAGCAACAACATCGGATGATCGTCGGTAAGGCTGAAAAATTCGTCTGCCGCCCGGTAGACGCCGTCGCAATCACCAGAACCCTGTCCTTCATCGTTGCTAGCCATGTTTCCTATAATTAAATCTAGTCAATTAATTCTAGACCTAATAAAATGAATAATGACATAAAAAAGGCCTATTGTTTTGCAGGAATGTTGACTCCTTCCTGGTGCGGCAAATCCCGGGCACTCGATATGTCCTAGTTTGTAGCACAAGTCATGCCGAAATTCATGAAAAATTTCGGCATGACCTTTGCTAAAAAGTGGACAAATCGAGAACCTGAAATTTGCTGGAACAGAAATGAATCAACATTCCGGCAAAACATAGGCCACTCAGCATCATTCCCTGGAAACAACAAAGCCACTTGGGCACAATCGAACAACTTCAATGAAAAGATATAGCATGTCCACTTCAATGAAAAGATATAATCAACAATAAAAGTCTAGGAAGGGATCATCTTTAAAATAAAATATGCCTAAATTCTTTTCCTTGAAAAATAGTGTTCTTTTCAAAAATCAAAAACCTTTGCAAAATGACTGCACTAAACACTTCTCTGCCTAGGACAGAACCCAAATTATGTTGATCTAGCTATTCCTCTCTCTCTCACACACAAACACACATTATTATCTCTAACCCTTCTCTGCCTAGGACAGAACCCAATTAAATTGCAAAGGAACTCCATTTCTCTAACCCTTCTGACCTAATGATCTAAAATAAAATTTTCCTCTAACCTAGCCAACCTACTTAACCTAGCTTGTTAATCCAACGAACCTAATTAACCTACCTATTTAACCTAGTTAGTTAATCTAGTTTACCTAGCTAATTAACCCTAATTAAACTAGTTAACACAGCTAGTTCTCTGTCAAAGCCCTAAATAAATTTTTGCAATAATTAACCTAGATAATTAACCTAATTAAACTAGTTAACCTGACTAGTTCTCTGTCAAAGCCCTAACTAAATTTTTGCACTAACCTAGATAATTTACCTAATTAAACTAGCTAGTTAACCTAACTACTTCTCTGTCAAAGCCCTAACTAAATTTTTTCCCTAACCTAGATAATTAACCTAATTAAACTAGCTAACTTATGCATGAGAGAGATAGGAGGGGCGGGGGCTTACATAGGATGGCTCCGGTGATGGCGAGGGAGGCAGGGGCGTCTCCGGTGACGGCGAGGGAGGCAGTGGTGGCGAGGGAGGCAGGGGTGTCTCCGGTGACGGTAAGGGAGGCAGTTGTTGAAGGAAATATGCCCTAGAGACAATAATAAAGTTATTATTTATTTCCTTATTTCATGATAAATGTTTATTATTCATGCTAGAATTGTATTAACCGGAAACATGATACATGTGTGAGTACATAGACAAACTTAATGTCACTAGTATGCCTCTACTTGACTAGCTCATTAATCAAAGATGGTTATGTTTCCTAACCATAGACATGTGTTGTCATTTGATTAACGGGATCACATCATTAGAAGAATGATGTGATTGACTTGACCCATTCCGTTAGCCTAGCACTTGATCGTTTAGTATGTTGCTATTGCTTTCTTCATGACTTATACAAAGTTCCTGCAACTATGAGATTATGCAACTCCCGTTTACCAGAGGAACACTTTGTGTGCTACCAAACGTCACAACATAACTGGGTGATTATAAAGGTGCTCTACAGGTGTCTCCAAAGGTACATGTTGGGTTGGCATAATTCGAGATTAGGTTTTGTCACTCCGATTGTCGGAGAGGTATCTCTGGGCCCTCTCGGTAATACTCATCTCCTAAGCCTTGCAAGCATTGTAACTAATGAGTTAGTTATAAGATGATGTATTACAGAACGAGTAAAGAGACTTGCCGGTAACGAGATTGAACTAGGTATTGGATACCGACGATCAAATCTCGGGCAAGTAACATACCGATGACAAAGGGAACAACGTATGTTGTTATGCGGTTTGATCGATAAAGATCTTTGTAGAATATGTAGGAACCAATATGGGCATCCAGGTCCCGCTATTGGATATTGACCGAGAATAGTTCTAGGTCATGTCTACATAGTTCTCGAACCCGTAGGGTCCGCACGCTTAACGTTACGATGACAGTTTTATTATGAGTTTATAAGTTTTGATGTACCGAAGGTTGTTCGGAGTCCCGGATGTGATCACGGACATGACGAGGAGTCTCGAAATGGTCGAGACATAAAGATCGATATATTGGAAGCCTATATTTGGACATCGAAATCGTTCCGGGTGAAATCGGCATTTTACCGGAGTACCGGGAGGTTACCGGAACCCCCCGGGGGGTTATTGGGCCTACATGGGCCACGAGGGAGAAGAGGGAAGGAGCCAGGAGGGGGCCGCGCGCCCCTCCCCCTCCTAGTCCGAATAGGACAAGGGAAGGGGGGCGGCGCCCCCCCTTTCGTTCCCCTCTTCCTCC
Source organism: Triticum dicoccoides (assembly GCF_002162155.2). Classification (NCBI taxonomy): domain Eukaryota; kingdom Viridiplantae; phylum Streptophyta; class Magnoliopsida; order Poales; family Poaceae; genus Triticum; species Triticum dicoccoides. Next base: position 649,898,648 of record NC_041393.1, read on the forward strand.
TCTTTCCCCCCTTCTCCTACTCCTACTTGGAAAGAAGGGAGTCCTACTCCCGGTGGGAGTAGGACTCCCCCCTTGGAGCGCCCTCCTTGGCCGGCCGCCTCCTCCCCCGTGGCTCCTTTATATACGGGGGCGGGGGGGCACCCCATAGACACACAAGTTGATCTACGGATCGTTCCTTAGCCGTGTGTGGTGCCCCCCTCCACCATATTCCACCTCAGTCATATCGTCGGAGAGTTTAGGCGAAGCCCTGCGCCGGTAGAAAATCATCATCGTCACCACGCCGTCGTGCTGACGGAACTCATCTCCGGAGCTTCGCTGGATCGGAGGCCGGAGATCATCATCGAGCTGAACGTGTGCTGAACTCGGAGGCCCCGTATGTTCGGTGCTTGGACCGGTCGGATCGTGAAGACGTACGACTACATCAACCGCGTTGTGTTAACGCTTCCGCTTACGGTCTACGAGGGTACATAGACGAACACTCTCCCCTCTCGTTGCTATGCCATCACCATGATCTTGCGTGTGCGTAGGAATTTTTTTGAAATTACTACGTTCCCCAACAGTGGTATCAGAGCCTAGGTTTTATGCGTTGATGTTATATGCACGAGTAGAACACATGTGAGTTGTGGGCGATACAAGTCATACTGCTTACCAGCATGTCATACTTTGGTTCGGCGGTATTGTTGGATGAAGCGGCCCGGACCGACATTACGCGTACGCTTACGCGAGACTGGTTTTACCGCCATGCTTTGCACACAGGTGACTAGCGAGTGTCAGTTTCTCGAACTTTAGTTGAATCGAGTGTGGCTACGCCCGGTCCTTGCGAAGGTTAAAACAACACCAACTTGACAAACTATCGTTGTGGTTTTGATGCGTAGGTAAGAACGGTTCTTGCTCAGCCCGTAGCAGCCACGTAAAACTTGCAACAACAAAGTAGAGGACGTCTAAATTGTTTTTGCAGGGCATGTTGTGATGTGATATGGCCAAGAAGTGATGCTATATTTTATTGTATGAGATGATCATGTTTTGTAACCGAAGTTATCGGCAACTAGCAGGAGCCATATGGTTGTCGCTTTATTGTATGAAATGCAAACGCCCTGTAATTGCTTTACTTTATCACTAAGCGGTAGCGATAGTCGTAGAAGCAATAGATGGCGTAAACGAGAACGTTGCTACGATGGAGATCAAGGTGTCGCGCCGGTGACGATGGTGATCATGATGGTGCTTCGGAGATGGAGATCACAAGCACAAGATGATGATGGCCATATCATATCACTTATATTGATTGCATGTGATGTTTATCCTTTATGCATCTTATCTTGCTTTGATTGACGGTAGCATTTTAAGATGATCTCTCACTAAAAAATTATCAAGAAGTGTTCTCCCTGAGTATGCACCATTGCCAAAGTTCGTCGAGCCCAGACACCACGTGATGATCGGGTGTGATAAGCTCTACGTCCATCTACAACGGGTGCAAGCCAGTTTTGCACACGCAGAATACTCAGGTTAAACTTGACGAGCCTAGCATATGCAGATATGGCCTCGGAGCACGAAGACCGAAAGGTCGAGCGTGAAAAATATAGTAGATATGATCAACATAGTGATGTTCACCATTGAAAACTACTCCATCTCACGTGATGATCGGTTATGGTTTAGTTGATTGGGATCACGTGATCACTTAGATGACTAGAGAGATGTCTGTCTAAGTGGGAGTTCTTAAGTAATATGATTAATTGAACTTAAATTTATCATGAACTTAGTCCTGGTAGTATTTTGCAAATTATGTTGTAGATCAATAGCTTGCATTGTTGCTTTCATATGTTTATTTTGATATGTTCCTAGAGAAAATTGTGTTGAAAGATGTTAGTAGCAATGATGCGGATTGGATCCGTGATCTGAGGTTTATCCTCATTGCTACACAGAAGAATTATGTCCTTGATGCACCGCTAGGTGACAAACCTATTGCAGGAGCAGATGCAAACGTTATGAACGTTTGGCTAGCTCAAAATGATGACTACTTGATAGTTTAGTGCACCATGCTTAAACGGCTTAGAATCGGGACTTCAAAGACGTTTTGAACGTCATGGACCATATGAGATGTTCCAGGAGTTGAAGTTAATATTTCCAGCAAATACCCGAGTTGAGAGATATGAGTCTCCAACAAGTTCTATAGCTAAAAGATGGAGGAGAATCGCTCAACTAGTGAGCATGTGCTCAGATTGTCTGGGTACTTCAATCGCTTGAATCAAGTGGGAGTTAATCTTCCAGATAAGATAGTGATTGACAGAATTCTCTAGTCACCATCACTAAGTTACTAGAACTTCGTGATGAACTATTTTATGCAAGGGATGACGAAAACGATTCCCGAGCTCTTCGTGATGTTGAAATCGACGAAGGTAGAAATCAAGAAAGAGCATCAAGTGTTGATGATTGATAAGACCACTAGTTTCAAGAAAAGGGCAAAGGGAAAGAAAGGGAAACTTCAAGTAGAATGGCAAACAAGTTGTCACTCCCGTGAAGAAGACCAAAGCTGGACCAAAGCCTGAAACTGAGTGCTTACACTGCAAAGGAAATGGTCACTGGAAGCGGAAATGCCCTGAATATTTGGTAGATAAGAAGGATGGCAAAGTGAACAAGGGTATATTTGATATACATGTTATTGATGTGTGCTTTACTAGTGTTTATAGTAGCCCCTGAGTATTTGATACTTGTTCGGTTGCTAAGATTAGTAACTCGAAACAGGAGTTACAGAATAAACAAAGACTAGTTGAAGGGGAAGTGACGATGAGTGTTGGAAGTAGTTCCAAGATTGATATGATCATCATCGCACACTCCCTATACTTTAGGGATTAGTGTTAAACCTAAATAAATGTTATTTGGCGTTTGCGTTGAGCATGAATATGATTTGATCATGTTTATTGCAATACAGTTATTCATTTAAAGTCAGAGAATAATTGTTGGTCCGTTTACATGAATAAAACCTTCGATGGTCAAACAGCCAATGAAAATAGTTTATTGGATCTCGATCGTAGTGATACACATATTCATAATATTGATGTCAAAATATGCAAAGTTAATAATGATAGTGCAACTTATTTGTGGCACTGCCGTTTGGGTCATATCGGTGTAAAGCGCATGAAGAAACTCCATAAAGATGGATTTTCGGAATCACTTGGTTATGAATCATTTGATGCTTGCGAACCGTGCCTTTTGGGAAAGATGACTAAAATTCCGTTCTCCGGGACAATGGAACAAGCTACTGACTTATTGGAAATAATACATACCGATGTATGCGATCCAATGAGTGTTGATGCTCGTGGCAAGTATCGTTATTTTCTGACCTTCACAAGATGATTTGAGCAGATATGGGTATATCTACTTGATGAAACATAAGTCTGAAATAGTTGAAAGGTTCAAAGAATTTCAGAGTGAAGTAGAAAAATCATCGTAACAAGAAAATAATATTTCTGCGATCTGATCGCAGAAACGAATATTTGAGTTACGAGTTTGGTCTTCAATTAAAACTATGTGGAATAGTTTCATAGCTCATGCCACCTGGAACACCACAACGTTATGGTGTGTCCGAACGGCGTAACCGCACTTTATTAGATATGGTGCGATCTATGATGTATCTTACTGATTTACCACTATTGTTTTGGGGTTATACATTAGAGACAGCTGCATTCACGTTAAAAGGGCACCATCTAAATCCGTTGAGACGACACCATATGAACTGTGGTTTAGCAAGAAACCCAAGTTGTCATTTCTTAAAGTTTGGGGCTGTGATGCTCATGTGAAAAAGTTTCATCCTGATAAGCTCGAACCCAAATCGGAGAAGTGCGTCTTCATAGAATACCCAAAGGAAGTTGTTGGGTACACCTTCTATCACAGATCCGAAGGCAAGATATTCATTGCTAAAAATGGATCCTTTCTAGAGAAGGAGTTTCTCTCGAAAGAAGTGAGTGGGAGGAAAGTAGAACTTGATAAGGTAACTATACCTTCTCCCGAATTGGAAAGTAGTTCATCACAGAAATCAGTTCCAGTGATTCCTACACCGATTAGTGAGGAAGCTAATGATGATGATCATGAAACTTCAGATCAAGTTACTACAGAAACCTCGTAGGTCTTCCAAAGTACAGTCCGCACCAGAGTGGTACGGTAATCCTATTCTGGAAGTCATGTTACTAGACCATGATGAACCTACGAACTATGAGGAAGCGATGATGAGCCCAGATTCCACGAAATGGCTTGAGGCCATGAAATCTGAGATATGATCCATGTATGAGAACAAAGTGTAGACTTTGATTTACTTGCCCGATGATCGGTGAGTAATTAAGAATAAATGGGTCTTCTAGAGGAAGACAGACGCTGATAGTAGTGTCACTATCTACAAAGCTAGAATTGTCGCAAAAGGTTTTTGAGAAGGTCAAAGTGTTGACTATGATGAGAGTTTCTCACTCGTATCTATGCTTAAGTCTGTCTGAATCATGTTAGAAATTGCCGCATTTTATGAAATCTGGCAAATGGATAGACAAAACTGCATTCCTTAATAGATTTATTTAAGAAGAGTTGTATATGATGCAACCAGAAGGTTTTGTCAATCCTAAAGGTGTTAACAAAATGTGCAAGCTCCAGCGATCCATCTATGGACTGGTGCAAGCATCTCGGAGTTGGAATATACGCTTTGATGAGTTGATCAAAGCATATAGTTTTATACAGACTTGCGGTGAAGCCTGTATTTACAGCAAAGTGAGTGGGAGCACTACAGCATTTCTGATAAGTATATATGAATGACATATTGTTGATCGGAAATAATGTAGAATTATTCTGCAAAGCATAAGGGAGAATTTGAAAGGAGTTTTTTCAAAGAAAGACCTCGGTGAAGCTGCTTACATATTGAGCATCAAGATCTATAGAGATAGATCAAGATGCTTGAAAAGTTTTTTTTAATGAGTACATACCTTGACAAGATTTTGAAGTAGTTCAAAATGGAACAGTCAAAGAAAGAGTTTCTTGCCTGTGTTACAAGGTGTGAAATTGAGTAAGACTCAAATCCTGACCACAACAGAAAATAGAAAGAGAATGAAAGTCATTCCCTATGCTTCAGTCATAGGTTCTATAAAAGTATGCCATGCTATGGACCAGACCTATTGTATACTCTGCCCTAGTTTGGCAAGGGAGTACAATAGTGATCTAGGAGTAGATCACTGGACATTGGTCAAAATTACCCTTAGTGGAATAAGGATATGTTTCTCGATTATGGAGGTGACAAAAGGTCCATCGTAAAGGGTTACGTTGATACAAGTTTTGGCACTGATCCAGATGACTCTAAGTCTTAATCTGGATACATATTGAAAGTGGGAGCAATTAGCTAGAGTAGCTCCGTGCAGAGCATTGTAGACATAGAATATTTGCAAAATACATACGGCTCTGAATGTGACAGACCCGTTGACTAAACTTCTCTCACAAGCAAAAGATGATCATACCTTAGTACTCTTTGGGTGTTAATCACATAAGCGATGTGAACTAGATTATTGACTCTAGTAAACCCTTTGGGTGTTGGTCACATGACGATGTGAACTATGGGTGTTAATCATATACAGATATGAATATTGGTGTTAAATCACATGGTGATGTGAACTAGATTATTGACTCTAGTGCAAGTGGGAGACTGAAGGAAATATGCCCTAGAGACAATAATAAAGTTATTATTTATTTCCTTATTTCATGATAAATGTTTATTATTCATGCTAGAATTGTATTAACCGGAAACATGATACATGTGTGAATACATAGACAAACTTAATGTCACTAGTATGCCTCTACTTGACTAGCTCATTAATCAAAGATGGTTATGTTTCCTAACCATAGACATGTGTTTTCATTTGATTAACGGGATCACATCATTAGAAGAATGATGTGATTGACTTGACCCATTCCGTTAGCTTAGCACTTGATCGTTTAGTATGTTGCTATTGCTTTCTTCATGACTTATACAAAGTTCCTGCAACTATGAGATTATGCAACTCCCGTTTACCGGAGGAACGCTTTGTGTGCTACCAAACGTCACAACATAACTGGGTGATTATAAAGGTGCTCTATAGGTGTCTCCGAAGGTACATGTTGGGTTGGCATAATTCGAGATTAGGTTTTGTCACTCCGATTGTCGGAGAGGTATCTCTGGGCCCTCTCGGTAATACTCATCTCCTAAGCCTTGCAAGCATTGTAACTAATGAGTTAGTTATAAGATGATGTATTAATGAACGAGTAAAGAGACTTGCCGGTAACGAGATTGAACTAGGTATTGGATACCGACGATCAAATCTCGGGCAAGTAACATACCGATGACAAAGGGAACAACGTATGTTGTTATGCGGTTTGACCGATAAAGATCTTCGTAGAATATGTAGGAACCAATATGGACATCCAGGTCCCGCTATTGGTTATTGACCGAGAATAGTTCTAGGTCATGTCTACATAGTTCTCGAACCCGTAGGGTCCGCACGCTTAACGTTACGATGACAGTTTTATTATGAGTTTATAAGTTTTGATGTACCGAAGGTTGTTCGTAGTCCCGGATGTGATCACGGACATGACGAGGAGTCTCGAAATGGTCGAGACATAAAGATCGATATATTGGAAGCCTATATTTGGACATCGGAATCGTTCCGGGTGAAATTGGCATTTTACCGGAGTACCGGGAGGTTACCGGAACCCCCCGGGGGGTTATTGGGCCTACATGGGCCACGAGGGAGAAGAGGGAAGGAGCCAGGAGGGGCCGCGCGCCCCTCCCCCTCCTAGTCCGAATAGGACAAGGGAAGGGGGCGGCGCCCCCCCCCCCCCATTCCTTCCCCTCTTCCTCCTCTTTCCCCCCTTCTCCTACACCTACTTGGAATGAAGGGAGTCCTACTCTCGGTGGGAGTAGGACTCCCCCCTTGGCGCGCCCTCCTTGGCCGGCAGCCTCCTCCCCCCTGGCTCCTTTATATACGGGGGTGGGGGGGCACCCCATAGACACACAAGTTGATCTGCGGATCGTTCCTTAGCCGTGTGCGGTGCCCCCCTCCACCATATTCCACCTCGGTCATATCGTCGCGGAGTTTAGGCGAAGCCCTGCGCCGGTAGAACATCATCATCATCACCACGCCGTCGTGCTGACGGAACTCATCTCCCGAGCTTTGCTGGATCGGAGGCCGGAGATCGTCATCGAGCTGAACGTGTGCTGAACTCGGAGGCCCCGTACGTTCGGTGCTTGGATCGGTCGGATTGTGAAGACGTACGACTACATCAACCGCTTTGTGTTAACGCTTCCGCTTACGGTCTACGAGGGTACATAGACGAACACTCTCCCCTCTCGTTGCTATCCCATCACCATGATCTTGCGTGTGCGTAGGAAATTTTTTGAAATTACTACGTTCCCCAACAGTTGTGGCGAGGAAGGATCTGGTGGCGTCGACGGCGGCTCCGGTGGCGTTGACGAGGCCGCACGGCTCCGTGGCGTTGGGGGCGGCTCCGGTGGCGTCGACGGCGCACGGCTCTGGTGGCATCGACGTCGGCAGGAGACGGCGGCGAAGTGGGGCGACGGCGAATCGGGGAGACGGCGGCACGCGGGGTGGGTTGAGGGATTTGGGGGAGAAGTGGTGGCCGGGGGGAAACGGTTTTTTGGTTAAGTCAAACTTAGCGGTAGCGCGTTTTGTAAAACGCGCTATAGCTAAGATAGCTATAGCGGTTTTTACAAAACGCGCTGCTGCTATAGCTATGTAATTTTCTTCCATTTTTTAATTTCCTTTTCTGTTTCTATAGCGGGGGTCTAGGACACGTGCTGCAGCTACGTTAGCTATAGCGCCTCTTACGAACACACGCTACTGCTATGCCTTCCTCCGTTTTTTCGCTTTTTCCATTATTTTGCTTTACATTTTATTTTTTTTCCTTTCTCCTTTTTCTATTTCTTTCATTTTAATTTACTTTTCTATTTGTTTTTCATCTTATTTTATTTCCGTTAGTAGTAGCGCTCTTCTTAGGAAACGCGCGGCTACTTATGCCCTAGCAGTAGCGCGCTTCTTCCAAGCCCACTACTGCTATGCGTAGCCTATCATTCTAGCAATGGGAATATTAGTAGTAGCGCTTTTGCCACTACACGCGCTACTGCTAAGGTTGTATCTGTAGCACGGTTTTTTTCTCAAATGCTACTGCTATCTAGCACTAGCGCCCTTTTTTGACCCGCGCTGTTGCTAAATTTCTGTGTATAAGGTTTTCCCTAGTAGTGTAATGGTGGGCCGGCTTAGGAGGAAAGGCGTGAGGAATATTTCCCTTACAAGGAATCAAGACCCAGACTAGTATCCGGCTTGTATTAGAAGATAGACTAGTCCTAATCCTGGTAGGACTCCACATGTAACCCGCCCCTCCAACTTATATAAGGAGGGGCAGGGCACCCCAAGAGGGATACGCGAAATAATCTCTAAGGCTAGATACAACAAAGGGGAGCCGGCTTATACAGCAACTCTCTCCTGAGCATAATGAGACCTAGCCTGAAACAACATGTAGGGCTATTACCTGATGATGTTTCCCGAGTCCCGAAGCTGTCTAAACCCTTGTCTTGTGTGTTAACTCGCCTCGCGTCTCTCGATTCCAATCAACCCCGTTCAGGCCACTACCTAATTGTGTTGGCCTCACGACAAGTCCTCACACTAGGACATCTGCCATGACAAATCTACGACAGTTCGTGCCCACCGTGGGGCCTGCGCACGGTGGTGTTGAGTTCTTGGAGGGCGCACTTTTGGGATCGAGAAGCTCGCGATTGATCAGATAAAGAAGAATTGGAGAAGAAGTTAAGGTTGCATCGCGCGTCGCCGCATGCACTTGAGATCCGGCGATTTGAAGCCAGATCAATTTTTGAAGTGTGTTCCTGAGACGACGGAGTTCACCGCAGAGTTGATCCGTGCTATGACTTGTGTTCGAATCAGAAGGATTGACTGAAAGTTGTGGTTGTTCCATGCATCAAGGAAATAAGAAGCGATCTACTCCACGCATCAAGGGGTATTAAGAAAAGGAAAAGGAAAAGGGTCCCGATAACTGCCACACGTGTGGTGTATCGGGTAGTTGTGCCACACACCTCGTGTGGCATGGACAGCAACCAGCCCACACACCTACGTGTGGGCAAAAACAACTAATGCCCACACACCTCTTTTTTTCCCTTTCGAACCCTTTCACACGCGTGCGTGTGGGCGAAGTTGATAACGCCCACATGCCCGTATGTCAGGCCTCGTACCCTCCTGGTCCCGCACGCCACGCGTGACGCCCACTGCGTGCCTGCAGTTGCCATGGTCCAGACCCTCGTCCATGTTCGTTTAACTGCAGTTGCCATGTCGCTGAACTACGGTTGCCATGTCGGACAACTGCAGTTGCCATGTTTGCTCAACTGCAGTTGCCATGTATGGTCTGATCTAATGTAGTTAGCATGATTTCATAACTTTAGGAGTTGCCACATACTAACACTAGGCAGCTGGGAGAGTTGCCATGTGCTCACAAGCATGCTAGAGCAGTTGCCATGTAAAAAGGAAGAGTTGCCATCTGCTTACGTGCACGTTAGGGCAGTCGTGTACCCTGCAAAAACACATGGCAACTCGGGTAAAAAAAGAGTGTTGCCACCTGCTTATAAAGCACACTAGGGGCAGTTGCCATGTGCGCTGCGAAAACACATGGCGACTAGCAGCTTGGGTGTGGGAGAGGAGACGGGCTTGTGGGTGAGATGGCAAATGCCCACACACTACTAGGGAAAAGCCTAGCAGCAGCGCGGGTTTTTGGCCTATCAGTAGCGCGGGCAGGAGCGCTACTGATAAGGCGCTACAGCTAATGCTTAGCAATAGCGCGTTTGGACCCACGCTACTACTAAATTGACTTAGTAGCAGCGCCTCTTCAGAACATCGCTACTGCTAATTAGTAGTAGCGCTTCTCCTCTCCCGCGCTACTACTATTATTTAGTATTTTATTTCTTTTCTTTTTCGTGTTGTATTCATACACCTTTACACAAGTTTTCATACAACAGGAATTTAGAGATTGTTTTTACATCATAATGAGTTATTACATCATGGGGTGAAAGAACCGTGGACTAGTTTCAAGTGGATGTCCATCCACTTGAAACTAATTCGCGGTTCTTTCACCAATGATATAATAATATCATCATCATCATCATCATATCATTAACAACTTATCATCATAATACATCATTTTCATATAACACCTCCTCAAGATCATCGTTTTCATCATTGACATCACATAACACCTCCTCAAGATCATCATTATCAACTCTAACACATGCATTACCACATAATAAACATATTGTACCTCATAGGACCTATTACATTCGATTAAGACCTACTACATTTTCTAAGGTAAAATAGCAAAAAACAAGATAGCCCCTGACTCTCCATTATGGAGAATGGAGATTAGCCTGTCTCCAATTCTTGCCTTTCGCTGAATGTTACTTCCAAGAACCTCCTTGCGAATGTCCATACATTTCTTCCATTCTTTGATGATCATGTGTTCACGGGTTTTAGAAATCCGGTATGCACAGGTGAGCTCCGTAGATTTACCTGGCAGTATGTTCAGGACTGAGAGGCGACCATGCAGAGACATCAGATGAGGCACACAATCCATCGGGATTTTTTGTTGAAAAACATAATAATAACTTCGTAGTTAGCAATGATGTACTAGTTTTAGAAGTATGCAAAAGATGCACGGATGTCGTAATAGTAAAAAATCTTACCAGGGTATCTCCAGAGAAGTTATCGTGGTTCAACACATGCACTAGTGGCACGTATTCACCATAATTTGGAGGAGTTCGATAATAGTCATTGTAATTCTCAAGAAGAGTACAAAATGTGATCAGATGATTTTTCTCCTTATACGTTAATTCAGTGCCATCGGTGTAGTGGGTTTTATCTACCATCTTCCGCACAGTCTTTGAAGAATCAAAATAAGCTGTCAATGGAAATAAGCTATCAACTATTTTGAAATAAACAATATAAACTAGTTAATAACTATGTTTGAGAAACTCACATAGCGGTACAATCGGAAGCGTATCAACAAGGACCCAAATGTCCATATTGTCTTCCTCGCTGTCAGGATCACAAAGATCCATGGTGACAATCATACCCTCATAAAAACCATACATTTTGCAAAGTGCTTCCCAATTTTGGCAACAAAAATGGATTACGCTCTGAGCATTGCACAGATTTACTTCAAAATCCATATCATGATGGGTCCTTAGGTGTATTTTCTTTGTTTCGAAATTTTCATGGTCTTCAAAACCCATCCACTCCAAGACATAGCGTCTTGCATGGCATGGGATAAGCTAGTCGAATTGTAAAATATGAAAATTAGACGTTGAAATAGTTGAAGTCATGCTTAATTACGAAAAAACACTTGTCGTTGTTGCGTACCGTTTCACAATCGAAGGTCTCCTCGAGCTTAATCCTGAAGCGCCGATCTTTGTCCAACCGAACGAACCTGTCGCACATACCTCGATCGTCGTGGCACCAGCTACACTCCCCCGGGAGACCGTTGTCGTCCGAGTACGACATTTCCTACAATCATAATTCAAAGATTAAACTTGTACATATTCTAGCACAAGTCATGCCAGAAGTCACGACAAAATCCGGCATGACCTTTGCTAAAAAAGGACATATCGAGCGCCTAAAATTTGCCGGAACGAAAATTAATCAACACTCCGGCAAAACATAGGCCACTCAGAGATGTAAACTGAACATGAACGTCCACTTGGGCAACCACATATCCTATTTGAGCAACAACACAAGATATACAAGGATATTTGGCTGGTCTCACCTCGATGTCGGAGGGGGTCGGTGACTGGGACGATGGCGGGGATGTCGGAGGGGGTCGGTGACGGGGACGACGGTGGTCACCTGAAACCATATAAGTTATCACTAATACATCCTGAATAAATGCTTAAACTAAAAAATAACAACAAATATGACATGTTCAACTAGTTTTATTAATTCAACTAGTTCTTACTAAATATAAACTTACTATAAATGAAAAAAACTAGTTCTTTCTAAAAATAAAGTAGTTCAACTAGTTATATTAATTATCTTACTAAAAATACATTAGTTCTATTAATTCAACTAGTTCAACTAGTTTATTAATTTACTTACTAAACTAGTTCAACTACAACTAAAGTAGTTCAACTACCACTACTACTACTAAAAATCTAGTACTAACTAAGCAACATCTAGTACTAGCTAACCCTAAATTAACATCTACTACTACTAAATCTAGTACTAACTAGTGGCAGGGGGTGGGGGGCGACGGAGAGGTAGCTAGGGGCGGCGAGGTCGAGGGCGGTTGGAGGAGGGCTGCCGGCGGAGGAGGGAGGAGGGGCGGCCGCAGGCGGAGGGAGGAGGGCGGCGGCGGAGGAGGGAGGGGCGGCCGCAGGCAGAGGGAGGATGTGCGAGGAGGATGGAGGAGGGAGGAGGGACGGAAGGAGGGGAGTACCTCGGCGGCGGACGGACGAAGGCGGCGGCGGCGGCGACGCACGACGACGATTACGCGAGCGAGAGTGAGAGTGTGAGTGAGAGGGCCGGTCGCGCGCGTGGGGATAAGGTAGGGATAGTTGTAGTGCGTTTGCCAAAACGCTCTACAGCTAGTCTGAATAGCAGCACAGCTGTTTAGTAAAGTGCGCTACTGCTATAACTAGCGGGGGGGGCGAGGTCATGGCAACTATAGCAGTAGCGCTGTATGCGGTGGATGCGCTACTGCTATTTTCCAGTCAGCAGCGCGTTTTGACGACATGCCTGCTGCTAAATAGCAGTAGCGTGGTATTTTGAACAGCGCTGCTGGTAAGATTCTGTGTATAGGCTTTTCCCTAGTAGTGACACACTAGCCCTTGTGTGTGCATGCAAAGTGGCGTGTGGCGCGAACTGCTGAACGCCCACACACCGGCCCCTCCGTGTGGTAAAACGGACGTGTGGGCGACCTCTCTCACACACCACACACGCGAGTTGTCCTACGTGGCATACAAAATCAGCTAATTCATGCCAAGATTTGTGCAGAAGTTACTGGACGGTGATGGAGACGTGTGGGTGAGTTGGCTAATGCCCACACGTGTGGGCATTAACATTTCCGAAGGAAAAAAGAGAAGGGGAGGCCACGACCTGGAAGACACAGACATGAATAATCAAACCGACAACGACCAGGAGGGGCACGGGGACAGGGGATCGACTCCAACTCTGCCGCCTCACCGTCCCGCCTCCGTGGCTGGGCTCCGCCCACGCCGGTGTACCTCCGAGCCGCCTCCCTCCGTCTGCAAGTCAACGCCGCCACTTCGCTCATCCCCGCGGAGCCGCTGTCACCTCTGTGGTCAGCCACGACTACCTCGTCCTCTGCCGCTGCACCTTGAGCCGCCAGGGGCTTCCTCATCTGCAGCCGTCGTAGCGAGGGTGCCCTCTGTCTCTGTCTGACCCGCCCCAGCCTTTGCAGCAGTCATCGGCCTTGCGCCAAGCTGCCGCGGCCGCGTGGCCCCGTCTCGACACCGTGGCCCACCCTCAAACGACGTGGCTCGCCTTCGCCAGCGCAACCTCGTTTCAATGCCATGACCTGCCTTCAAACGCCATGGCCTGCCTTGAGCCAGACCGCTTACTTCCGTTGAACCACCACTGCCTCCACAGGTCTCTTCCTAAGCTGGCGTTCCGAGTCGTTTATCAGCCGCTGCTGATTTGGCCCACCGTCGGCCGATGTGGATTCGAGTCGGTCTTGCTCTGAGCCGCCGCCCTCGCTACGCGCTGCCACCGCTACCGTAACCTGCTGCAGTCGTTGCACCGCACCTCAAGCCGGCTGCCTATGCCATTGTACTTCGAGCCGAGCAGATTTTTGATCTCTTTGAAGAGTCACCTGGTAAGCTGCTGCACAAGTTGAATGCCAAGTCCCAAAACCTTAAGTTCAACGATGACACTTTTGCTATTTTGATTGAGAAAGGTCTGAGACAAATCATTGTTGGTGGCACGGCAAGTTGGCTGCCCCTCGACCAAAAAATTTGTGTACGTATATACGTGGGCTAGACATGCGATGTTCATCAATTAAACTACTTGAGTGCTAGCCTGAGAAGCTAGCTAGCTTTGCAAGTACAAATATGAAGCAGTGCAAGACAATTCTGAAAAGGCTTCACCCCAAAGTCGCCATCGCCTCTGTGTTGAGCCGCTGCGGTCGTGTTGAGCCGCCTTTGCCATATTGAGCCGTCGGGGGCTATATTGAGTTGCTAGTCTGCCTGAGCCACCTTTGTCGCATTGAACAGATTATCCGTCATCCGAACAAATCAGGTGATATCTATCCAAGTTTGTTCTATTAGCACATATTATTTTTTGTCAAAAAGCAGTTTATCTTTGCCTTGGTCTGCAATATTGTTTATGCAGGACAATTGTTCACTGCAAGAGCAATGACCTGTCATGGATGTATAGCTCGCGCCATCATTATCATGCGCCAGCATCTGACTGTGCCATGATGCTCGATGAATATATGTGCAAACCGCCGCTTTACGGTCCAATTTACATCAACATGACGCAGTTGACTAGTCTGCCCGCGCTGGCTTACAATGCCGCGGCCGGCTCATTTGTCTGCTCCCGCGGCCGATTCAGCCATGATTGATTTCAGCTTCACCGTGCTGATCATCAACTCTGCGGTGGATATTTTCTGGCCTAACATATCAGGTGAAATCCATCCAGTGTTTTTATATTACATATTGCTTTCTTTAAAAGAGCAATTACTTTGGCTTGCAAATTCTCCAATGAAGGAGAAGTTGTCTACTGCAAAAGGGACTATTATATCACTGAGCTGTTGAATGACTCATACCGGTTATATCAAGGTTAAATATGCAGAATCTCAAGCCAACTCCTCGAGTGTCTTGAGACACAAGGGCTACAATGACACGACTCAGCAAATCTTGCCAGTTCCAGCAGATTCAAGAGCTCCGGGTCATTGGAGGGAAGATAACCCGGTCCTGGAGGTTACTGCTATATTGATGAAAATTTAAAGGCCGTCGGAAAATTTCTGGCTTAAAATGAAGGATTCCGGTTTAAAATCTGGCTCAAGGGAAAACCGTCTCTCACAAAGCATTGAAGCTCTCAATATCCGGTTTGAAATTCTGGTTCAAAAAGAATTCATCTCTCGCAAGTTCAAGTCTCAGAAAAATTAAAGGTTGCCAAAGAGAACTTGCTGCCATGATGCGCGGTTCAAACATGGGTATCCTGCCTTATGGCCTCATCTTATTATGGTCACTTGGGGGCTTCCTGCTAACTGAGCATAGCTATGCTTACCCTCTTGATCCGTCTTGTACGCCTTGATTACAGATAACATGGGGGCTTCCTGCTCATTGAGCATAGCTATGACTACCCTACGGATCCAACTTGTATGCCTTGATTACAAGTAGCTTGGGCATTTTTCTGCCCAAGTTGAATTGTTACCAAAGGGAAGTTGCTGTAGTGTGTAGTTCAAACATAGGTAACCTGCCTTGATGGCTTGTTAAAAATTACTTGGGGGCTTCCTGCTCATTGAGCATAGCTATGACTACCCTATTGGTCCAGCTTGTACGCCTGGAATGAAATATTACTTGGGGGCTCTTTGTTAAATGGACAAGAGCTTTGATGACCCTTGTAGTAGGCTTGGAAGCCAGGTGTATTCACCTAAAAATCCGGGTTATCCTGCCTTTTTAAGTCTACCACTCCTCCCAGGTAATCCTGGAATGACTCGTCATACTCTTGATGGTCAATCTTATACAGACCCTGAACTTGTCAAAGTTAAAACGACGATTGGTCATGTGAGGCCCGGCTTACAAGGTTGAATGAAGGTTTAACTCAATGGATGTGCGGCCCTTGAAAAGCACTTGACTTGAAGGCTTGGCAGCCTGTGAAAGCCTTGTTTTTTGATTTACATTTGATTTGAACATTTTTTGAGGTTCATCTCTTGTGACATGTTTGAAAACTGATGAGGGCTATGTTGCCTTATGGTTCATATATGAATCTATCCGGAGTTTATTAACCCGGTCTGGCTTTGGATGTTAAAGTCGCCAGTGTGTGATGATTATGCACTTGGAGTTCTGCACTCTAGGTTTTGGGATGTTACCCTTTGCTGCATCTGGCAATGTAAGCCGGCAGTATGAATAAATTGAATAGAGCACTGTGCTCTAAATCTTTGGGTTGTTACCCTTACTGCATATGGCGCTGTAAGCCAGCAGTATGAACTGATTTCACAGGCGATGTAGCCTTGATTATATGACTCGGCATTGAACATCTTTGGGTTTGATAACCCGCCCTGATGGCAGACTTTAAGTCGCCAGGATATTTTTCCTTGAGCAATCAAAATGATGACATTTCATGATTCCAGGTTGATACTGGCCCTGGATTATAATTATCATGGCATCACCACAGTATTAGTCTTCAGGTATGTCTTTCAATAATGGTATGAATATTTTGGGTTTGATAACCCGCCCTGGCTATGGACTTTAAGTCGCTAGTATAATTTGGATTGCGCAATTGGCAATGTAAGCCAGCAGTATAAATCAATCCTACATGTATATTTTCCTAGTTATACGAATATGCGAGGTTTGATAACCCGCCCTAGCTTTTAACTTTAAGTTGCCAGCATGTTTAGGCTTGAATGGCCTTAATGCTAGTCTTTTCCATAATTGCATAAGACTATATTATGTTTGGGTTGTTACCCGCCCTGGCTTGACGTTAAGTCCCAAGGCATATGTTGTTTAAACTCTATGCAGGATTTACAGAGCTATGACTTACATAAATGATTAAGTTCAAGCCCATCATCAAAAATTGAAATTGGTGTTTCAAAAGGGTTATAAATTATTGATTTTCACAAAGGCTATTGACACGTCTCCAACGTATCTATAATTTTTGATTGTTCCATGCTATCATATTACCCGTTTTGGATGTTTATGGGCTTTACTTTTCACTTTTATATCATTTTTGGGACTAACCTACTAACCGGAGGATCAGCCCGAATTCCTGTTTTTTTGCCTAAGTGTTTCAAAGAAAAGGAATATCAAACGGAGTCCACACGGAATTAAACCTTCGGGAGCGATCTTTTTGGAACAAACATGATCCATAGGACTTGGAGTGGAAGTCAAGAAACAAGCGAGGCGACCACGAGGGTGCCCGGCGCGCCCCCCACCCTCGTGGGCCCCTCAAGCGTCCACCGACCTACTTCTTCCTCCTATATATACCCATGTACCCTGAAAACATTAGAGGCGACCATGAAAAACTATTTCCACCGCCGTAACCTTCTGTATTCATGAGTTCCCATCTTGGAGCCTTCGCCGGCGCTCTACCGGAGGGGAATCAACCATGGAGGGCTTCTACATCAACACCATAGCCTCTCCGATGAGTTGTGAGTAGTTTACCATAGACCTTCGGGTCCATAGTTATTAGCTAGATGGCTTCTTCTCTCTCTTTGAATCTCAATACAAAGTTCTCCTCGATCTTCTTGAGATCTATTCGATGTAACTCTTTTTGCGGTGTGTTTGTCGAGATCCAGTGAATTGTGGATTTATGATCAAGTTTATCTATGAGAAATATTTGGATCTGCTCTGAATTCTTTTATGTGTGATTAAATTATCTTTGCAAGTCTCTTGAAATTATCAGTTTGGTTTGGCCTACTAGATTGATCTTTCTTGCAATGGGAGAAGTGCTTAGCTTTGGGTTCAATCTTGCGGTGTCCTTTCCCAGTGACAGCAGGGGCAGCAAGGCACGTATTGTATTGTTGCCATCGAGGATAGAAAGATGGGGTTTATATTATATTGCATGAGTTTATCCCTCTACATCATGTCATGTTTCTTAATGCGTTACTCTGTTCTTTATGAACATAATACTCTAGATGCATGCTGGATAGCGGTCGATGTGTGGAGTAATAGTAGTAGATGCAGGCAGGAGTCCGTCTACTTGTCACGGACGTGATGCCTATATACATGATCATGCCTAGATAATCTCATAATTATTCCCTTTTCTATCAATTGCTCGACAGTAATTTGTTCACCCACCATAATACTTATGCTATCTTGAGAGAAGCCACTAGTGAAACCTATGGCCCCGGGTCTATGTTTTATCGTATAAGCTTTCAATCTACTTTTATTGGCATCTTTACTTTTCCAATCTATATTATAAAATACCAAAAATATATTTATCTTATCATATTATCTCTATCAGATCTCACTTTCACAAGTGGTCGTGAAGGGATTGACAACCCCTTTATTGCGTTGGTTGCGAGTTCTTGTTTGTTTGTGTAGGTGCGTGGGACTTTTGAGGAGCTTCCTACTGGATTGATACCTTGGTTCTCAAAAACTGAGGGAAATACTTACGCTACTATTGCTGCATCACCCTTTCCTCTTCAAGGAAAACCAACGCAAGCTCAAGACATAGCAAGAAGGATTTCTGGCGCCGTTGTCGGGGAGGTCTTCACTCAAGTCAAGACATACCAAGTACCCATCACAAACTCATCTCCCTCGCATTTACATTATTTGCCATTTGCCTCTCGTTTTCCTCTCCCCCACTCCACCCTTGTCGTTTTATTCGCCCTCTCTTTCTCAATCTCCTCTCTCTTTTTCGTTTGCCTTCCCGTTGCCATGGCCGAATCAAAAAGAACTAAGGGTCCTTTCCAGGGTTTTAGTACCTTGGATAGTCCATCTATCCTCTCTAAGCTCTTAAATAATGATGCTATGGAAAGACCCACCAGGGTCACCGATGAGAGCTTGAATAATTTTGATAAAGATGACTCCAGAATTTTTTGCTATTTACTTGATGAATCTTTAAAAGATGCGTGGGATAGGTTATTAAGGATTCGGGCTAGCTATGTGCCACAATTTCAAATTGAAGTTTACCTAAAAAGTTTCTATGTCAGCTTACCCGCTTCTTTCAAGCAAGTTCTAGATTCTATTTTTGAAAAAGGTTTTATTAATGAGGATTCTATAGACACCTATGAAAAAATGAAAACTATATTTGGGCACCCTATGAATGATAAGGTTGAATCTACCACTCTCTTATGCTTTTATCAAAATGAAATTATCAAAGAGATGAAGGCTAGCTTAGATGCAAATTTCTGTAATGTGCTTAATCTGACTTCATCCATTAATGGCAATGTGCTTTCCCTAAATAGAAGAATTAATGTTATAGAAAGGAAATCCCCTCTTTCCTTTTCGAATGCCAAAGATGGCACTACTTAGATCTATCCTCGCTTTTATGCCTGGCTAGGGGCGTTAAACGATTGCGCTAGTTGGGAGGCAACCCAATTTTTTTTTTGCTTCTGTTTTAGTAATAAATTTTGCATCTACCTTCTGTTTAGATGTGTTTTTATGTTTTAATTACTGTTTGTGCCAAGTAGAACCTATAGGATAACCTATGGTGATAGTTGATTTGATTCTGCTGAAAAACAAAAACTATGCGTGCACGAAAATAAATTTAGTAATTCAGAGAAACATGCTTTTGCGTTGATTATTTTTGCTGTAGATCAATAGAAAAATTTCCCAGGACTTCCTATTTTTGTAGGATATTTAGAGTTCCAGAAGTATTCGAGAGTTACAGATTGCTATAGATTGTTCTGTTTTTGACAGATTCTGTTTTTCGTGTGTTGTTTGCTTATTTTGATGCATCGATGGCTAGTATGTAGGGGTATGAACCATAGATAAGTTGGAATACAGTAGGTTTAACACCAATATCAATAAAGAATGAGTTCATTACAGTACCTTATGTGGTGGTTTTTCTTTCTTGCACTAATGGAGCTTATGAGATTTCCTGTTGAGTTTTGTGTTGTGAAGTTTTCAAGTTTTGGGTAAAGATTTGATGGAATATGGAATAAGGAGTGGCAAAAGCCTAAGCTTGGGGATGCCCATGGCAACCCAAGATAATCAAGGATAACCAAAAGCCTAAGCTTGGGGATGCCCCGGAAGGCATCCCCTCTTTCGTCTTCGTCTATCGGTAACTTTACTTGGAGCTATATATTTATTCGCCACATGATATGTGTTTTGCTTGGAGCGTCTTGTATGGTATTAGTCTTTGATTTTTAGTTTACCACAATCATCCTTATTGTACACACCTTTTGGGAGAAACCCACTTGATTGGAACTTATTAGAATACTCTATGTGCTTCACTTATATCTTTTGAGCTAGATAGTTTTGCTCTAGTGCTTCACTTATATCTTTTAGAGCACGGCAGTGGTTTAATTTTGTAGAATTTGTTGATCTCTTATGTTTCACTTATATTATTTTGAGAGTCTCTTAGAACAGCATGGTATTTGCTATGGTTATAAAATTGGTCCAAGAATGATGGGCATCCAAGTTGGGTATAATAAAAAACTATCATAGGAAGTGAATTGGATGCTATGATCAATTTGATACTTGATAATTGTTTTGAGATATGGAGGTAGTGATATTAAAGTCATGCTAGTTGGGTGATTATGAATTTAAAGAATGCTTGTGTTGAAGTTGGCAAGTCCCGTAGCATGCATGTATGGTAAAAGTTGTGTAACAAATTTATTGCATGAGGTGCTCTTTTGATTGCCTTCCCTTGAGTGGAGATCAGCGACGCGCGATGGTTAACTCATACCAACCTCCCCCCTAGGAGCATGCGTAGTAGTACTTTGATTCGAGGGCTAATAAAGCTTTTGCAATAAGTATATGAGTTCTTTATGACTAATGTTGAGTCCATGGATTATACGCACTTTTACCTTTCCATCATTGCTAGCATGTTCGGTACCGTGCATTGCCCTTTCTCACCTTGAGAGTTGATGCAAACTTCGCCGGTGCATCCAAACCCCGTGATAGGTACACTCTATCACACATAATCCTCCTTATATCTTCCTCAAAACAGCCACCATACCTACCTATCATGGCATTTCCACAGCCATTCCGAGATATATTGCCATGCAACTTTCCACCGTTCCTTTCCGTTTTTTCATGACACACATCATCATTGTCATATTGCCTTGCATGATCATGTAGTTGACATCGTATTTGTGGCAAAGCCACCATGCATAATTTTTCATACATGTCACTCTTGATTCATCGCCCATCCTGGTACACCGCCGGAGGCATTCATATAGAGTCATATCTTGTTCTAGGTTTGAGTTGTAATTCATGAGTTGTAAATAAATAGAAGTGTGATGATTATCATTATTAGAGTATTGTCCCCAAATAAAAAAAAGGCCAAAGAAAAAAAAGAAAAAAAAGAAAGGCCACAAAGAAAAAAAGAAAAGGGGCCAAAGAAAAAAAAAGAAAAAGAAAATAAAAAGGGGGCAATGTTACTATCCTTTTCCACACTTGTGCTTCAACGTAGCACCATGTTCTTCATATAGAGAGTCTCATATGTTGTCACTTTTATATACTAGTGGGAATTTTTCATTATAGAACTTGGCTTGTATATTCCTACAATGGGCTTCCTCAAAATGCCCTAGGTCTTCATGAGCAAGCAAGTTGTATGCACACCCACTTAGTTTTTTTTGTTGAGCTTTAATACATTTATAGCTCTAGTGCATCCGTTGCATGGCAATCCCTACTCCTCATGTTGACATCAATTGATGGGCATCTCCATAGCCCGTTGATTAGCCTCGTCAATGTGATACTTTCTCCTTTTTTGTCTTCTCCACACAACCTCCATCATCATATTCTATTCCACCCATAGTGCTATATCCATGGCTCACGCTCATGTATTGCGTGAGAGTTGAAAAAGGTTGAAGCGCATTAAAAAGTATGAACCAATTGCTTGGCTCAAACTGGGGTTGTTCTTGATGGGAGTATTTTGTGTGATGAAAATGAAACATAGCCTAACTATATGATTTTGTAGGAATGAACTTTCTTTTGCCATGTTATTTTGAGAAGACATGATTGCTTTGATTAGTATGCTTGAAGTATTGCTATTTCTTATGTCAATATGAACTTTTATTTTGAATCATTTGGATCTGAACATTCATGCCACAAAAAAGAAAATTACATTGACAATTATGCTAGGTAGCATTCCACATCAAAAATTCTATTTTTATCATATACCTACTCGAGGACGAGCAGGAATTAAGCTTGGGGATGCTTGATACGTCTCCAACGTATCTATAATTTTTTATTGTTCCATGCTATCATATTACCCGTTTTGGATGTTTATGGGCTTTACTTTACACTTCTATATCATTTTTGGGACTAACCTACTAACCGGCGGCCTAGCCTGAATTGCTGTTTTTTTTGCCTATTTAAGTGTTTCGAATAAAAGGAATATCAAACGGAGTCCAAACGGAATGAAACCTTCGGGAGCAATCTTTTTGGAACAAATGTGATCCAGAGGACTTGGAGTGGAAGTCAAGAAACAAGCGAGGCGACCACGAGGGTGCCCGACGCGCCCCCTAGGGCTGGGAGCTCCCCCCCCCACCCCCGTCGGCCCCTTGAGCGTCCACCGACCTACTTCTTCCTCCTATATATACCCATGTACCCTGAAAACATCAGAGGCGACCACAAAAAACTATTTCCACCATTGTAACCTTCTGTATCTGCGAGATCCCATCTTGGAGCCTTCGCCGGCGCGCCGCCGGAGGGGGAATCGACCACGGAGGGCTTCTACATCAACACCATAGCCTCTCCGATGAGTTGTGAGTAGTTTGCCATAGACCTTCGGGTCCATAGTCATTAGCTAGATGGCTTCTTCTCTCTCTTTGAATCTCAATACAAAGTTCTCCTCGATCTTCTTGGAGATTGTCGGGGGTTGGGTGCGACATGTGCCAAAGGATGGCTTATCATGGTGGGAGCGAGTAGAACGTCCCCGGTGCCCGGAAGCGGGATGAAGCGTAGACACGAATGCCGACGTACTTTACCCAGGTTCAACACTCTCCTAGGAGGTAACACCCCTAGTCCTGCTCTGCGGGGTCTTCGCATGATCAATAAAGGCACACGTGATACAAAGTTGCTCCTTGAGCTGTATGCTAGAGGAAGGAGAAGGCAAGGCTAGCTCTCTCCTGCCCTAGGAATGTGGCTAGGTCTAATGGGGTGGGAACCCTTTGCATGGGTGCCCTGGGGGGTTTATATAGGCCTACCCCCTAGGGGTACAACAGTAACCTAGCTAGCTGCTGTGCCCGGCTGTCAGTGTCTCCAGCCTCCGGCTTCTCCGCCGACTACTGGGGCCTGCCGCCTGGTAGGCCCCGCCGACTGGTCTGGTACGGAGCCGACAGGCCGCCTCCGCCGCTGGCGGGTCTGGTTGGTGGCTACTTACTGTAGCCGTGCTGCTAATGGCGCGAGCTTGGTCAGCTCAGTGTGGCTACAGTCCCGCCACCTGGTGGGAGATCACTGTAGCCACACCTAGTCTCATCAAGTTAATGGTGCACGGGCCTCGAGAGAGGGGACGGCCGCCTGCTAGAGGTCGGCCCTCCTATGGTCCGTCTGGTTCGGCATGCGCCGTCTTCTGGGATGTACCGACAGGCCGTCGTGGGGAGCAGTGCTCCGCCCGCCCAGAGTGATGTCAGGGGAGAGTGGAAACAGTGCCACGCCGTGCGGAGATCTCCGCACGTACGAGACACTGTGTCCACACCAACCCCAGGATTCGGGGGTGAGGGCTTCTGTCACATCCCTAGCTTCTGGTAATGCTCTGAGCTAGCTAGTCATGTGTTGCATCATGTTTAAATTTTGCCTAAAATTGAAATGGGGATGTTCAAACCCTAGCATTAAATCAACTCAACTAGGGTAAGTTAAAATCTTTTCAATAAACCCAAAAGGCCCCTAAGAAAAGTTCATGATTTCTGGTTAAGGTGGAAACCTCTGCCAAAAATGATGAATATATCCTTAGGTCATTTTTGGATTTTTGAATTAAATCATATTGTATTTGAATTTGGGCATTTAAATACTATAAATATTTTAAATGCTCAAATAAATGTTGGAAATTGATAAGGGCCACTGGAATAATTCAGAAAGCACCCATATTTATTTCCAGGATTTTATAAAATGATTTGATATTTAAAACAAATCAAAAACAAATTGCAGAAATAGAAAAAAATAAAACAGAACAGAATTATAAAAGAGAGAGAGAAACATTACCTGCTTACTTACCTGGCCCATCTCCCCCGGCCGGCCCAGCCCAACTCCCCACCGTCTTCAACCTCTGCCAGTAGGCAGAGGCGTGTCGACGCGCCCGCGCCCGAGCGCCACCTCCTGCTTCCACCTCCTGCTGCCCCCCTCATCGCCCTGGACTTCCTCCGCGACGCCACGCGACCCCGATGCTCTCTCACTCTCTGGTTCTCTCTCCCCCCCCTCGCTCCTCTGCTCTCTCTCTCTCACGGCCGCCCAAATCAGCCGGTGCCGCCGCTGCAAGGCACCGCGCCCACCGCCGTCCCCTTGCCCCGTGGCTGTGACCCCTAGCTCCGCCTCGCTGTCGTGAAGCTCCACGCAGAAGAACATGCCTGCGGATGCCTAGCAGCGCCGTCGCCGACGCCATCTTCGTCCTCCGCACCGACGGCCGCCGTCGACCGATTCGTCATCACCAGGCCGTCCCCGAGCTCTCTGAGATCACCAACGACCCTGCCGTGAGCTCCTCTACCGACCCCCCCTTCTTCCCTGTCCATTAGCTCGTCGTATCCGTCGTTTCCGTCGAGACCGAGACCTCACCGGCGCCGGACTTGTCGCCGTCGTCGTTTTGGTTCACCTCCGTCCAAACCGAGCACGCAGACGTACTCAGAGCGCTCCCAGGAGCCCGTAGCGGCCACCAGCCCCTCCTCCCATGCACCATAGCGCCATCTCCGCTGTTGCCCGAGCTCCGGCCGCCGCCGCGAGCTCGACTCCGGCGAGTACAGCGCACCCCGTCCGCTCCTTTCTGCTCCGTTGGATGCGGAAGAGCACGGGCTACGCCCCGGTGGTCTCCGCGCGCTTTTTCGCCGCCTGTAGCCCATTCCGGCGAAGCGCCGCCGCGCGGTTTGGTCGTCGCCGGCCGAACCCCGGCGAGGCTGACGTGGCGGCTTATTTAGCACTAATCCCCACCATTAGCCACCTCACCAGCCGCTGACAGCGGGCCCCACCCCTGGTCAAACCCCAGTCAGCGCTGGGTTTGACCGGGATTAGCTCCTGTGTCACTGACGTGTGGCCCCCACACGTCAGATTTGACCCGGGGCAGCCCTGTTGACTTGCTGACGCAAGCATGACGCAGTGCTGATGTCATAACTCATTTTCTGGATTTAATTTAATTCTGGAATTTTAGAAAATGACTAAAACTTCCAAAATTCATAGGAAATTAACCGTAACTCCAAATTTAATAAATTATATATGAAAAATTATCAGAAAAATTCAAGGAATCCATCTGTACCATTTTCATGCATGTTAGAACAACTTATATGTGCTGTTTAGCACAAATCATATAAAGGGCATTTAAATAATCACATATGGAGTTTGAATTTGAATCTTGTATTCAAACCAACTTCATTTAATCTGTTGCTAGTTGCATTGGCTCAAAACACATTCATTTTGCCATGTCATGATCATGCATCATATTGTGCATTGCATTGATTGTGTTCCCTTCTGTGTTGCCGGTATTTGTCCCCTCTCGATAGACGTGATACCGATAATGTGATCGTTGACACTGATGAAGACCCAATGTTATCTTCAGAAGTGCCAGGCAAGCAAAACCCCCTTGTTCATTCCGATAAAATCCCACTCTCTCGCTCCTGCTCTCTTTTACTGCATTAGGACAACACCGATTTATCTGTTACTTGCTGCGGTAGCTGGACCCCTTTATCCTTTGCACGACCTGTCATTGCCACAGTAAATAGATGAAACCCACTAGCATGAGTAGGAGTTGTTTGAGCCCTGTTGTGCCTACTCATTCATGCTTGTTTGTCATGCCTGCTACTGCTTAGAGTTGAGTCAGGTCTGATTCATCGGGGATGAATCAGAGGCGTGTGAACATGTCCTACTGTGTGTGAGCTAAGTGTGTGAACACGTTTTGGTAAAGGTAGCGGTGAGAGGCCATGTAGGAGTACATGGTGGGTTGTCTCATTGCAGCCGTCCTCAGGAACTGAGTTCTGTGTTTGTGATCCATGATTCAGTTACTACCATACATTGGGCCCTGAAATATGACCCCGCTCGACTTCTTATTCACCCTTGTCCTCTGTCCAGGAGTTGCAAGTAGTTTCTGGTGTTTGTAGCTTACTGGAGGCCGTGGATAGCGCTGACCGTAGGGGTGGGCTGTGATGCGGTAGGTACGTGGCACGGTGTACCGGATGCCCGTTTGGTATCTCGGGAACCCTGTTCACATCGTTTGGAGCTGTGAGCGAAACTCCGGCCGGATCTCCTCATGGATGGAACCCGAATAGGCGATAAACCTGGACTAGAGACTTGAGTGTTTAGGTAGGTCGTGGTCTACACCCACGTCGGCTTTCGCTTGAAGTCTGCCGAGCACATGTCGTGTGCAGACGCTAAGTGGTGGAAACATGTATGAAGAAGTACACCCCTGCAGGGTTAATATGAACTATTCGAATAGCCGTGTCCGCGGAAAAGGACTTCTGGGTTGCTTATATCAGTTCATAGACAAGTGAAAGTGGATACTCTAAAATACGCAAGATAAGCGTGAGTGCTGTGGATGGCGTTCTCGTAGGGAGACGGGAGTGGATCCATAGTGGTGTATTGATATGGTGAGTATGTGGACTCGTGTGCGCCACCTCAAAAGAGTTACCTGCAGTCGTAGTTCAGGATAGCCACCGGGTCAAAGCTGGCTTGCTGCAGTTAAACCCCACCATCCCTTTGTTGATAATGATGCATATGTAGTTAGTTCTGATGTAAGTCTTGCTGGGTACATTTGTACTCACGTTTGCCTATTTTATGTTTTTGCAGAGAGACTTCGGTCTCGCTAGTAGTTTCACGTGGACTTCGACGTTTAGCTTGATACCTCAGCTACGATCTTGTGCCCTCGGCAGGATCGGATAGATAGTCAGGCTTCTCAGCCTTTTTCATTTATAGTTGTCTGTACTCAGACATGATAGCTTCCGCTTGTGCTTTGACTTGTATGCTCTGAGTGTTGGGTCATGAGACCCATGTTTGTAATATCTCGCTCCTCGGAGCCTATTGAATAAACTACTTGAGTCGTAGAGTCATTTTGTGATGCCATGTTGTATTGCACATATCGAGCATATTGTGTGTATGTTATTGAAATGCTTGGTATGTGTGGGATCTGACCATCTAGTTGTTTATCTTTAGTAGCCTCTCTTACCGGGAAATGTCTCCTAGTGTTTCCACTGAGCCATGGTAGCTTGCTACTGCTCCGGAACACTTAGGCTGGCCGGCATGTGTCCTTCTTCGTTCCTGTGTCTGTCCCTTCGGGGAAATGTCACGCGATGAATACCAGAGTCCTGTTAGCCTGCTACAGCCTGGATTCACCGGAGTCCTGCTAGCCCAGTGCTACAGCCTGGATTCACTCGCTGATGACCGACACGTTCGATGCTGGGTCATGGATGCCTGTCCCTGTAAGTTTGTGCCACTTTGGGTTTACGACTAGCCATGTCAGCCCGGGCTCCTTATCATATGGATGCTAGCGACACTGTCATATACGTGTGCCAAAAGGCGCAAACGGTCCCGGGCAAAGGTAAGGCGACACCCGTGGGAATACCGTGCGTGAGGCCGCAAAGTGATATGAGGTGTTACATGCTAGATCGATGTGGCATTGAGTCGGGGTCCTGACAGCTTCACTGTTGCCACGCCCCATCTCGTCCTCTTGATGGGGGCACAAACTCTGAGGGCGAGCGGTGGCCGCCTGCTTGATGTCGTCCTCCCTAGAGGCTGGCAGGCAGGACCCGGCCGCTCGCGTTGCCGTCTGCTGGTGGTTGGCCGCCCTCTGACAGCCGGCTGTTGAGCTAGCCGCCCCCCAGGGGGCGGAGCTTCAGCTTGGGGCACAGCAAGGCGAAGATGGCCCAAAGTCTTGATAAATCCAAGGAGTCAGGTGAGGCTACCCGTGGCCCATTACTCCGAGAGTAGTCCCGAAGCCGGTGAGGCATTGCGGTCGAGGGGCCGTGAAGTCTCAGCGGCTTCCCTCCTCACCGACCCCCGGGAGAGCGTTGATCCGTGTTGCGGTTGGCCGGCTGCCGAAGCCGGCTTCGTCCAGGCGGGGCTGTTGGTCGATTTTCAACTCCAAGGCGGGAAAACAGGTGGCGTGCCTGCTAAGCTTCCCGGGCCGTCGCCCACCGCAGACACGCAAAGCGGCGCACGCCAGCCCGGCCAGCATGCCACCCCACGCCCCTGACGGGACGTGACAATGGGCCGGGCCCGCACTACCGCGCCTCGACACCCGGGCGGATCTGCTATGTCGAGGGGGACGGTTGCAATTCCCACGACCGCTCGAGGCGTGGTGAATGCGCGCGGTAAACGGGGGGTCGTGGGGGTCGTGGGCGCAGTTAATCCCATGACCCACTCCCCGCCCCCTCGGCTTTGTAGCCCGAGGGCTATAAGTAGGGGGAAGGGAGGGGGCGGCAAAGCTTGCACGCCCCCTCTCACTCTCTCTTCTTCCTCTACTCGCTCCTCCATAGCCGCCGCTGCTGATCAGTGCTGCCGTGGAGCTGCCGCCGTCGCTCGTCGCTGATACGTCTCCAACGTATCTATAATTTATGAAGCATTCATCCTATATTATTATCTATTTTGAATGATTATGGGCTTTATTATACACTTTTATATTACTTTTGGGACTAACCTATTAACCGGAGGCCCAGCCCATATTGCTGTTTTATTGCCTGTTTCAGTATTTCAAAGAAAAGGAATATCAAACGGAGTCCAAACAGAATGAAACCTTTGGCAACGTGATTTTTTGGAAGAATATCAGCCTGGAGACTTGGAGTTCACGTCAGAAGATACTTGAGGAGCCCAGGAGATAGGGCCCCCCCCTACTGGGCGTGCCCCCCTGTCCCATGGAACCCTCGAGCAGCCCCCGACCGACTTCTTTCGCCTATATAAGCCTATGTACCCTAAACCATCGAATATGAAGATAGATCGGGAGTTCCGCCGCCGCAAGCCTCTGTAGCCACCAAAAACCTCTCGGGAGCCCGTTCCGGCACCCTGCCGGAGGGGGAATCCATCACCGGTGGCCATCTTTATCATCCCAACGCTATCCATGACGAGGAGGGAGTAGTTCACCCTCGGGGCTGAGGGTATGTACCAGTAGCTATGTGTTCGATCTCTCTCTCTCTCGTGTTCTCTCTACGGCACGATCTTGATGTATCGCGAGCTTTTCTATTATAGTTGGATCTTATGATGTTTCTCCCCCTATACTCTCTTGTGATGAATTGAGTTTCCCTCTTGAAGTTATCTTATCGGATTGAGTCTTTACTTTGAGAACACTTGATGTATGTCTTGCCGTGTTTATCTGTGGTGAAATGGGATATCACGTGCCACTTGATGTATGTTTTGGTGACCAACTTGCGGGTTCTGCCCATGAACCTATGCATAGGGGTTGGCACACGTTTTCTTGACTCTCCGGTAGAAACTTTGGGGCACTCTTTGAAGTACTTTGTGTTGGTTGGATGAATCTGAGATTGTGTGATCCATATCCTATAATCATGCCCATGGATGCTTGAGGTGACAATGGAGTATCTAGGTGACATTAGGGTTTTGGTTCATTTGTGTCTTAAGGTGTTATTCTAGTATGAACTCTTTAATAGATCGATCCGAAAGAATAACTTTGAGGTGGTTTCATACCCTACCATAATCTCTACGTTTTTTCTCTGCTATTAGTTGCTTTGGAGTGAATCTTTGTTGCATGTTGAGGGATTGTTATATGATCTATCTATCTTATTATTGTTGAGAGAACTTGCACTAGTGAAAGTATGAACCCTAGGCCTTGTTTCCTATCATTGCAATACCGTTTACACTCACTTTTATCATTAGTTACCTTGATGTTTTTATAATTTTAGATTACAAATACCTTTATCTACCATCTCGCATCACACTTGTATCACCATCTCTTCGCCGAACTAGTGCACCTATACAATTTACCATTGTATTGGGTGTGTTGGGGACACAAGAGACTCTTTGTTATTTGGTTGCAGGGTTGCTTGAGAGAGACCATCTTCATCCTATGCCTCCTACGGATTGATAAACCTTAGGTCATCCACTTGAGGGGAATTTGCTACTGTCCTACAAACTTGTGCACTTGCAGGCCCAACAACGTCTACAAGAAGAAGGTTGTGTAGTAGACATCAAGCTCTTTTCTGGCGCAATTGCCGGGGAGGTTAGCGCTTGAAGGTATATCTTTAGATCTTGCAATCGAATCTTTTTGTTTATTGTTTTATCACTAGTTTATTTTATAAAATAAAAAAATGGAGTTAAGTTTGTCTCATACGTTTCGTCTTTTTAATATCTTTCGTGAGTATGATGAAAAGGAAAATTGTGCTCAAGTGCTAGAAGAAGAATTACATAAAATTCTTGGCATGAAATATGTGAATGATGAGCATGATTGCAATGTTGTTAGTATGAATTCCTTGAATATCCATGATGCTAATGATATGCAAAGCCACGAGCTTGGGGAAGCTATGTTTGATGAATATGATATTTTTAGTCCCCCAAGTTTTGATGAGAATATTTGTTATGATGAAAGCATGCCTCCTATTTATGATGATTATATTGATGAAAGTGGGTTTGGAAGAGTGTCAATTTTAGGAAGTAGTAATCCCACTATTTTGGAGGATGTTGAATCTTATTGTGATGAACATGAAAGTGGATTTGGAAGAGTGTCAACTTTATAGTGATGATTCCACTATTTCGGAAGAGGTTCCAATTGATTATGAGAACAAAGTTGCTATTTATGATGATTATTGTGATGACTTGTATGCTATTAAGAATAATGAAAACCATGAAACTTGTCATCATGATTTTAGTTTTCAATTGGATTATGCCTCACATGATAATTATTTTGTTGAATTTGCTCATACTACTATTCATGAGAAGAAATTTGCTTATGTGGAGAGTAGTAAATTTTCTATGCTTGTAGATCATGAAAAGAATGCTTTAGGTGCTGGTTATATTGTTGAATTCATTCATGATGCTACTGAAAATTATTATGAGAGAGGAATTTATGCTTGTAGGAATTGCAATAATGTCAAGTTTCCTCTCTATGTGCTTAAAGTTTTGAAGTTATCCTTATTTTGCCTTCCTATGCTAGTTGATTATTGTTCCCATAAGTTGTTTGCTCACAAAATCCCTATGCATAGGAAGAGGGTTAGACTTAAATGTGCTAGTCATATGCTTCATTATGCTCCCGTTATGTTTCAATTCTTATCTTTTATGTGAGCATAATTGTCATCATCATGCCTAGCTAGAAAGGCATTAAAGAAAAGCGCTTGTTGGGAGACAACCCAATATTTATCCTTACTGTTTTTGTGTGTCCACATGATTATGCTACTGTAGTAATCATGTTTTATAGCTTTTGTTTCAATAAAGTGCCAAGTAAGACCTTTAGGATAGCTTAAGGTGATAGTTGTGTTGATCCTGCTGAAAGTCAGAAACTTTTTCACCCAGTAAATTAGTTTTGTTAATTCACATAAACGTTATTCTGATCGGATTCTTTTTGATCTGGCTTGGTACACACATTTATTAGGACTTCCTAATTTAGTAGAATTTTTGGAGTTCCATAAGTATACGTTTTATACATATTACTACAGACTGTTCTGTTTTTGACAGATTCTGTTTTCTATGTGTTATTTGCTTATTTTGATGAATCTATGAGTAGTATCGGAGGGTATGAACCATAGATAAGTTGGATTACAGTAGACATTACACCAATATTAATTTAGAATGAGTTCATTACAGTACCTTGGTGGTGGTTTTATTTTCTCATACTAACGGAGCTTACGAGTTTTCTGTTGAGTTTTGTGTTGTGGAGTTTTCAAGTTTTGGGTAAAGATTCGATGGACTATGGAATAAGGAGTGGCAAGAGCCTAAGCTTGGGGATGACCTAGGCACCCAAGGTAATATTCAAGGACAACCAAGAGCCTAAGCTTGGGGATGCCCCGGATGGCATCCCCTCTTTCATCGTCGTTCATCGGTAACTTTACTTGGAGCTATGTTTTTATTCACCACATGATATGTGTTTTGCTTGGAGTTTCATGTTATTTTATTTTGTTAGTTTTTGATTTCAGTTATTTAGATTAATGTTTTGCATCTTTAGTTTCAATAAAAATGTCAAGGATAGCCTTTACCTTGCTTATTTTGCTAGTATACATGTTGCTGTTTGAAAACAGAAAGTTTACCGCTGTTGCAAAAATTCCCTAGAAAAGTCAGAGAACGGTATAATGTTGAATTTTTTTGCATATTGAGCTCTGATAAATCTTCTAAAGCGTAGTATTTTTCTCATAATTTTTGGAGTTAGGTAAGTATTGATACTCTTGCATTCTTTACAGACTATACTGTTTTGGCAAATTGCTGTTATGTTTGCATTGTTTGCTTATGTTTGCTTGTTTAATGATTCTATTTGATGATAGGAGTATTAAAATGCAGAGGCATTTAGTATTCAATGTTGAATAATAATGTTAGTGATTTGTGTACAGTAAAAGATGATAAGGTTTTGCATTGGTTTAACCTATCTCACGAGTTCTTGTTGAGTTTGTTGTGAATGAAGCTTTTGATAAAAAGAGAAACCATGATATGAGAGGAATTAAGGAGACACAAAAGTTAAAGCTTGGGGATGCCCAAGGCACCCCAAGATAATATTTCAAGAAGTCTCAAGCATCTAAGCTTGGGGATGCCCCGGTAGGCATCCCACCTTTCTGCTTCAACAACTATCGGTTAGTATCGGTTGAGCCTAAGTTTTTGCTTCTTCACACGAGTTGTGCTATCCTTGCAATGTCATTTTATTTTGTTTTGCTTGCTGTTTGATTAGAATACCAAGATCTGAAATTCTTTAATGAGAGAGAGTCTTCACATAGTTGCATAATTATTTAGCTACTCATTGATCTTCACTTATATCTTTTTGGAGTAGTTTGCCATTTACTCGTGTGCTTCACTTATATCTTATGAGTAAATGGTTGAATGAGTTGAATGTCATAAATTTGAAATTATATATGTTTCATTTGCTTACTCCATGGGGAGTAATGACTTCACATATAAGAAGTAGAGGTTGTAAATTTATTGACGGTTAGCAAGCATTGTTTTAGTCATTTGAACAATTCATGGAAGAATATTGAAGGAAGAGAGATTTCACATATAAATATATTATCATAGACATCTTTTATAATTGTGAGCACTCATTAAGTATGACATGCTAAATAGTTGATGTTGGACAAGGAAGACAACGTAATGGGTTATGTTTTCTCACATCTCAGTTAAAGTATATTGTCATGGATCATTCAAACATGTTGAGCTTGCCTTTCCCCCTCATGCTAGCCAAAAATTCCTAGCACCAAGTAGAGATACTACTTGTGCTTCCAAATATCCTTGAACCCAGTTTGCCATGAGAGTCCACCATATCTACCTATGGATTGAGTAAGATCCTTCAAGTAAGTTGTCATCGGTGCAAGCAATAAAAATTGCTCTCTAAATATGCATGACTTATTAGTGCGGGGAAAATAAGCTTTGTACGATCTTGTTATGGAAGAAATAAAAGCGACGGACTACATAATAAAGGTCCATATACAAGGGGCAATATAAAGTGATGTTCTTTCGCATTAAGATTTTGTGTATACAACCCTAAAAGCGCATGACAACCTCTGCTTCCCTCTACGAAGGGCCTATCTTTTACTTTATGTCTTTTACTTTATGCAAGAGTCAAGGTGATCTTCACATTTCCCTTTTTCATTTTATCCTTTGGCAAGCACTTTGTGTTAGGGTGATCCTGATATATATATCCAATTTGATGTACGTTAGCATGACTATTATTGTTGACATCACCCAAAGGTGAATACGTTTGGAGGCAACATTATAAGCCCCTATCTTTCTCTGTGTCTGATTAAAACTTCATAACCACAAGTATTGCGTGAGTTTTAGCAATTGTAGAAGACTATATGATAGTTGAGTATGTGAAGTTTGCTAATTCAAAGCTCTGACATAGACTCTTCCTGACAATAGGATGAATTGCAATTGTTTGATGACTAAGAATGAAGTTTGCTAGTTTTCAAGAAAGTTTATGGTCTATGCTTTGACATGTGAATTGCTTGTTACTTTATCGTGAGAAGTTTTATGAGATGAACTACTGTTATGACATATTATCATGCTAGAAAAGGTGATTGAAATTATCATTGATCAAACTTGTGCACCTTATAGCATTCACACTTCATAAATTCTTTCTTTTATCATTTACCTACTCGAGGATGAGTAGGAATTAAGCTTGGGGATGCTGATACGTCTCCAACATATCTATAATTTATGAAGCATTCATGCTATATTATTATCTGTTTTGAATGATTATGGGATTTATTATACACTTTTATATTACTATTGGGACTAAGCTATTAACCGGAGGCCCAGCCCATATTGCTGTTTTATTGCCTGTTTCAGTATTTCGAAGAAAAGGAATATCAAACGGAGTCCAAACGGAACGAAACATTCGGCAACGTGATTTTTTGGAAGAATATCATCCTGGAGACTTGGAGTTCACGTCAGAAGATACTCGAGGAGCCCAGGAGATAGGGGGCGCGCCCCCCCTACTAGGCGTGCCCCCTGTCTCATGGAGCCCTCGAGCACCCCCCGACCGACTTCTTTCGCCTATATAAGCCTACGTACCCTAAAACCATCGAATATGAAGATAGATCGGGAGTTCCGCCGCCGCAAGACTCTGTAGCCACCAAAAACCTCTCGGGAGCCCGTTCCGTCACCCTGCCGAAGGGGGAATCCATCACCGATGGCCATCTTCATCATCCCGGTGCTATCCATGACGAGGAGGGAGCAGTTCACCCTCGGGGCTGAGCATATGTACAAGTAGCTATGTGTTTGATCTGTCTCTCTCTCTCGTGTTCTCTCTATGGCACGATCTTGATGTATCACGAGCTTTGCTATTATAGTTGGATCTTATGATGTTTCTCCCCCTCTACTCGCTTGTGATGAATTGAGTTTCCCTCTTGAAGTTATCTTATCGGATTGAGTCTTTACTTTGAGAACACTTGATGTATGTCTTGCCGTGTTTATCTGTGGTGACAATGGGATATCACGTGCCACTTGATGTATGTTTTGGTGACCAACTTGCGGGTTCTGCCCATGAACCTATGCATAGGGGTTGGCACACATTTTCTTGACTCTCCGGTAGAAACTTTGGGGCACTCTTTGAAGTACTTTGTGTTGGTTGGATGAATCTGATATTGTGTGATGCATATCGTATAATCATGCCCACGGATACTTGAGGTGACAATGGAGTATCTAGGTGACATTAGGCTTTTGGTTGATTTGTGTCTTAAGGTGTTATTCTAGTACGAACTCTTTAATAGATCGATCCGAAAGAATAACTTTGAGGTGGTTTCGCACCATACCATAATCTCTACGTTGGTTCTCCCCTATTAGTTGCTTTGGAGTGATTCTTTGTTGCATGTTGAGGGATTGTTATATGATCTATCTCTATTATTATTGTTGAGAGAACTTGCACTAGTGAAAGTATGAACCCTAGGCCTTGTTTCCTATCATTGCAATACCGTTTAGGCTCACTTTTATCATTAGTTACCTTGCTGTTTTTATAATTTCAGATTACAAATACCTTTATCTACCATCCATATTGCACTTGTATCACCATCTCTTCGCCGAACTTGTGCACCTATACAATGCCATTGTATTGGGTGTGTTGGGGACACAAGTCACTCTTTGTTATTTGGTTGAAGGGTTGCTTGAGAGAGACCATCTTCATCCTACGCCTCCTACGGATTGATAAACCTTAGGTCATCCACTTGAGGGAAATTTGCTACTGTCCTACAAACCTGTGCACTTGCAGGCCCAACAACGTCTACAAGAAGAAGGTTGTGTCGTAGACATCAGTCGCCGACGCACCCCTCCTCCTCACGCGGCCCGCCCGAAGCCATGGCGCGCGAGAAGGGCGGCGATCACTAGTGCAGAACCAGGCTTTAGTGTCAGTCCGTAACGGCCTTTAGTGCCGGTTTGCCAACCGGCACTAAAGTGTGGGGACTAAAGGCCCCCCCCTTTAGTACCGGTTCATCACGAACCGGCGCTAAAGTGCCACCACGTGGCACGAGCCAGGCCCGGGGTGCGCGTTGGGCATTAGTACCGGTTGGTAACACCAACCGGTACTAAATATTTGGTGGGGTGTTTGATTTATTTTCCATTCAATTTTTTTTGTTTGCTGGTATTTCACGATACTACAAATTGTACACGTTATGCATATATATGAATAGATTTTCTCGTACGTAGAATCGCATATATATATATATATATATATATATATATATATATATATATATATATCATCGAATGTCTCACAAACCAACACCATTAATTATTCACACATACACATGTATATACATATACAATTTCTCCTACATATGTTGCCTTTGGTGCCTCCGAAGCACGATGACAAGTGGTTCATGGCGGCAGTAGCGGGTAATAGTATTCTCCTTTGGGATCTATGACCTGGTCGAGCAAAAATCCGGCTATTTCCTCTTGAAGTGCTAGTATGCGGTCCGATGGTAGGAGCTTATCCCGCACCGATCTGAACTGTTAAGAAGGAGATCAATATGCATGTGTGTTAGTTGTGTGACTAGATATCGATAATGGTGTGAATAGTGTTCTGACAAACGTACCCAGTCCTGTCTATCAGATCTGCTCCTTTTGCACGTCATCATGCGAATGTTAGAATGCACACAGATTATTCCCCGGTGCCTGCTTCAGGGCCTTTACGAGAATGGAATTGAATCAGATAATGATTAATCAAGCATGATAATTAATTAATGATATTGAAACAAGAATTAAAGAGATGGTAGCTAGCTAGTACTACTTAATTACTTACCATGGGTCGATGCCAAAACAACTTTTTTGGCCACTTGCCTGGAGTCACCTTGATGAACTTTGCCCATGCCCTACCCGCCGGCAAAGAAAATTAATAAAGGGGTTATTAAATAGTTCATATCAGGAAATGACGAACTAATAATTAATAGGCCGAGATATAGTTAATAATGATTGAAATTACCTGTTGACTATCCCCTTCACGATGGTGTAGTCTTTATCTTCTTTAGTTAGTGAGTCCAGTAATTCAACTTTTCCTTCCTCAACTTTAGTGTCTAACAAGACCCAGTGCCAACTACATACGCACACGTTTGCATG
This sequence comes from Triticum dicoccoides, assembly GCF_002162155.2. Classification (NCBI taxonomy): domain Eukaryota; kingdom Viridiplantae; phylum Streptophyta; class Magnoliopsida; order Poales; family Poaceae; genus Triticum; species Triticum dicoccoides. The sequence continues at coordinate 649,935,897 of NC_041393.1, forward strand.
TCTTAATTAAGCGGGCATGTGCATAAAATTAATCAACTACCGTAAACCGTATACACTTAATTATTAACATCTAGCTAGCTAGTAAGCAAAAACAAAATTTGTAGTACAAGACAGTGTAACTCACGGGAAGTTGTAAGGAAGTAGTATATCTTCATTGCTATTGAGGCGCTTCAAGAACTCTAGCATGCTTTCCTCTACAGCATCTTGACAACGTTCAATCTGCCATATGTCCTGATTAATGGTATTTGGGTCAATGAACCCAACGTCATAGCGTCCAGCTTTTTTCATTTCATACATCTTCATCCTGCATATAATACCACAGAAAAAGAATATAGTGAGGATAATTACATGTAATGATTGATCAAAATTATCACTACATAACTAGCTTGAGACTTAAATTACAGAAAGAAATCACTTACAGACAATAGCAACTGACGATAGACTTGTCGAGTGTGTCTTGATTGTATAACTGAAATAGTTCTGGATACTCAATGGCCAGAGCTTTCTCATGGTAATAATGCTCATGCTTGACATTCACCATGAGGGACTCTCGATTGGAAATCTTGGTAATGTTCATGTACCATTTATGCAATTGATACGTTCTCGTTGGGAGGTCCTTGACCTTGTCTGGATGGACCAAAGGTTTGCCCTGGACATATTTCCATGCTATTTCCGATTCTTTAAGCGTAGGCATGGGCTCGATTTCGAGGAGTTGTCCAACAGAGATATTGGGCATTTGAGCCTACATTATATGATCCTCTGTTATTACCAAATCGCCATGCTAGGGAACGTTAATGGTTTGCCCACAATAATATTTGGCTCGCGTACTACTCCTCTCATGTGTTGTTGGCATAACAAGCGGGGGGATCGCTTGCGCCGCCTGTTCTCCCAACTGGGGAACGGTTTTCCCGCATTTTTTGCCAGCTGCTTGTTGGCTCGAGCTCGAGCTCGCTTCCTTCTTTAGCCGTTCTCGATGTAGTTTCCTGATTTGGCGCTCATAGTCCGAGTCAATAGGCTTGGGAGCTGGTTCTCTAGCCATACGAATGAAGTGGTCAATTACTTTCTCAGGCACTTTCTCCTTTGGCGGTGGTGCCGGTTTCGGTCCAAAATGGGCGTCCACTTGGGCTTGCACTATGGCTGTGTTTTGCTCCTTAGTCATGTCGTAAGGCCTCTGAGGAAGAGGAGCAAGGCTTGGACCATATTTATATCGCTTGTCTCCGCCTGTACTTCCTGAACTACCTCGACTCGTACCGCTACGCACCAAAGCTGCGGCATGTCTCTTCTGCGATTGCTGAGACGGCGGAGACGGCTGACGTGGAGTTGGACCAGGAGAAGTGGTCTGACGATGTGCCGGACTTGAAGCAGGAGGTGTGGCCTGACACGGTGCCGGACTTGAAACCGGAGAAGTGGCATGACGTCGTGCCGGACTTGAAACCGGAGGAGTCAGCTCACGCGTTCGGGAACTTGGAGGAGGTGGTGGACTTCGAGGAGGAGTCGTCTCACGCGTTCGTGGACTTGGAGGAGCGGGAGTCTGCTGACTCGGTGGCGGACTTCAAGGAGGAGTCGGCAGATGACGCGGTGTTGGTGGACTTCGAAAGATGATGCAATCCTTTCTCCATAGGATGGTACGATGTATGGCCTCTCCCAGTGTGCGCTCGTCTTCACCTCCAGGAATGTCAAGCGTTAGCCCCGAATATGGGTCCACCACTTCATCAACCATGATACAAGCATAGCCCTCTGGAATCAGGATGCAATGGTAGGTTGCTTTGGGGGTAACTGGAAAAGCAACGCCGTCCGCCACCTTCATGGATATGTTCTTCATTTTAGAGTGTAGCTCACAGTTAGTGTTCTCTATGATGTCATCCATAGGGTATGTATCCAGCAGTGTGTCGCCCGGGGCAGAACCAACGCTGCTTCTCAGCATGGATGGGACGGTGCTATCCAATGCTGGACGATCATCCGCTTGCTGCTGCCGCTGCTGAGACCCCCTTTCCTGGCTAAGTGAGTCAATCTGTTGTTGCTGCTGCTGGAATTTGAGTGCCAGGTCCGCGTGCCTTATTTCTAGGGCTTGAAGGCATTCTGCGTCCTGCTTCCTTTGCTCCTCCTCCAGCTTCCTTTTCTTCTCCTCCTCCATCTTCCTTCTTGCATGGGTCCTGTAGTCCTCGTTCCATTCTGAAAAGCCCTCATACCAGAGAATAACGCCCTTGCCTCGTGTTCTTCCTGGGTGTTCAGGATTTCCCCGGGCGCGCGTAAGCTCGTCGTTCTCTCTATTGGGCGTGAACAAACCCTTCGAGCTTCTTCTATTGCGTCAATTATCTTTTGTTCGGCTCCTTTTAGACTTGCCTTCCGCAAAACTTCGCTTGTCTTCGGGTCCAACGCTCCCCCATGCGCATAGAACCAAGTTTTGCACCTAGGGGGCCAGTTCCTAGTAACCGGAGTGACCCCTGCATCCTCCACCTCTTGTTCAGACTTATCCCATTTAGGTAATCCCACCACGTAGCCACCTGGACCCGGCCTATGGTACTGCGTCTTTCTTGCGGCATTTGCCTTGTTTTTCATCGACCGTTCCTTAGATAATTATGAATCCTTAAAGGTCACGAAATCGTCCCAGTGCTCTCTTTGCTTCTCCAGTGTTCCCTTGAAATCTGGAGTCTTCCTTTCATTAGCGAGGTAGTTGGCCCATACAGTTTTCTTATGGGTGTTGAATGCAATTGCCATCTTCTTAAGAGCAGCGGCCTTGACTTTCTCCACATCTGCTTCAGTGAAATGATCTGGTAGGGTGAAATGTTCCATCAGAGATTTCAAAAGGTCTTTTTTGGCTCTGTCGTCGACCCAAGTAACACCTGGACGTTTAGTCTTTGGCTCTTTCCAATCTTGAATGGAGATCGGGAGTTTGTCCTTCACAAGAACTCTGCACTGACGAGTCCACTTGTCCGCAACGTTCTTAGGCGTGAGGGGTTCGCCACTAAGTTTGGTGGATTCGATGTGGTACTTTACACCATCCTTCAACAATCTGCCCGGGCCTTGCTTTGTCTTGCTGTCTGTAGAAGCAGATTTGCTCGATCCGGAGGGCTGAAAGAAGAAAGATCGATTTGTTAATATATCTTCAATAAAAAAACATGTGATGATCACCATGATGCATGCTTATATAAATATACCTCGCCGGTGGTCTTTGTTATTTGAAGATCAGCATTGTCTGTGTCATCACAAACATTGTCTGTGTCATCATAATCATAATCATAGTTCATGACTTCATCAGCTCGGTCGTTGAGATCGAATATCTTTTCATCACCCTCTCCGGTATTGTTCAGATATTGGGAGCCGTCATCTGCTTCATTCAGATCATCTAGCCTGTGAGCGCTGCGTATGATGTCGAACGATTCCTCTTCTCTCTCTTTGCCGGTATTGTCCACCATAGCTTTTACTTTACTAATACAGAAGAAATATAAAACAATTTAGTATTCAAATTACAATGCATGGATGCAATTAATCAATAAGGAAAAACTGAATCTCGAATACATCGTCTCGAATATATAATCTCGAATACATCATCGTCTTAATATATATAATCTCGAATACATCGTCTCGAATATTATATATCGAATACATCACTGGCTAGGTACCTAATAAAGATCGAGTACTAAAGAAGAATCTAGGGCGCCACTCGCGGTTCCTGGGGCGCGGGCGGTGCACACCCAAAGAGAAGGAACCATCACAGGATCATATCTCCGGTCATCTGCCCAATGAACCCGCCAAGTAGTGGAGAACCTGACGTCGTCCATAGCAGCCATGTAGCGATGGACGTGCTCATCTTCCTCCCTGACACGGCGTCGCACCACCTCAGGCGGGGCCGGCTACCTCTGCACCGAATGTGGTCCACGCGAACACCACCAAAGAAGATCAGGGTCGACGACGGGACCCGAGGTCGGGTTCCTCACCAAGCGGCGCGCCCCTCCAGGTAGCACCTCCCAGTGCCAGCCCGGCGGAGCCCAGTCCCGGACATGGGTCCCCTAAAGCAGGACGTCGTCGCGAACGGGTCGACGGCGAGGATGCGGGCCGGGCATATCGTCGAGAACAAATACTATATGCCCGCAAAAAGTAACATTTTTTAAATGATTGGATTGTGATAACTAAAATTCTATATATATGCAAATTCTAACAATTCGACATTAATCTAATTCATCTAACTAAAACTAATTCTAAAATTTCCTGATTATATAACTAACATTTCCATAACAATTCTAATATTTATATAACTAAAAAACAGAAAAATTGCTAACATTTCTATAAATATTTCTATAACTAAAAAACAGAAAACATTTATAACATTTCTATATAACTAACATTTCTAATATTTATATAACTAAAAAACAGAATAATTTCTAACATTTCTATAACTAAAAAACAGAAAAATTTATAACAAACTAAATAGTGTGTGTGTGTAGTGTGTGTGTGTGTGTAGTGTGTGTGTGTGTGTGTGTGTGTGTGGACATGGCGGCCGGGGCGGCGACGTCGGGGCGACGGGACGGGGCGGCGACGACGGGGCGACGGGCTCACCGGCGAGGCG